>NW_014577160.1:584629-585490 GCF_000485595.1 Priapulus caudatus
TATATATATATGTGTTATTATGACCATTAATGACATTAAAGTTGGGAACACTCCTAATGGAGTATCACCCTGCGTATTGACGCACGTTACTATTAGTAGAACCTATTAGTCGCTGCTGCGGGCGAGGGCTGTTGGTCACAGTTAGAATATATACCGACTGCCAATGCGGCAGATTGATCGAGTAATCTATTGCGGACAAATGTAGTTATGCACTTTAATGCAGCCAGACTGAGCGAGTTATCTGGTTTCAGTTAATGGAATGGTGCAAGTAAAATGTCCAAAGTGGGACTCGGCAGTAACACTGGACAATTGCATTTATAAAGCAATGGCTTCTCTCGTGTTTGCAACGGGAGGCAGTGAGGCTGACACTAATGCTATAGATCTGCGTGCGTGAAATGGCTGGTTTTAATTTTAGGCAATTTAGCAGGCTTTTAGTGATAGTTTGGTTTCACGTATCTCTCTCTCTCTTTTTCTCTCTCTCTCGCTCTCGCTCTTGCTCTCTCTTCCCTCTCCCTTTCCCCCTCTCTCTCCTCTCTCTCCCCTCTCTCCCTCTCCCTTTCCCCCTCTCTCTCCTCTCTCTCCCCTCTCTCCCTCTCTCGCTCTGCCTCTCTCTCCCTTCCTTCCTCCCTTCCTCCCTCCCTCTCTCTGCAGAGCCACCTGTTTATCCCAGCATCTCTCTCTCTCTCTGCAGGGCTACTTGTTTATCCCAGCATCTCTCTCTCTCTCTCTGCAGAGCCACCTGTTTATCCAAGCATCTCTCTCTCTCTCTCTGCAGGGCTACTTGTTTATCCCAGCATCTCTCTCTCTCTCTGCAGGGCTACTTGTTTATCCCAGCATCTCTCTCTCTCTCTCTGCAGAGCC
>NW_014577160.1:585985-595076 GCF_000485595.1 Priapulus caudatus
CTCTCTCTCCCCTCTCTCCCTCTCCCTTTCCCCCTCTCTCTCCTCTCTCTCCCCTCTTTCCCTCTCTCGCTCTGCCTCTCCCTCTCTTCCTTCCTCCCTTCCTCCCTCCCTCTCTCTGCAGAGCCACCTGTTTATCCCAGCATCTCTCTCTCTCTCACTGCAGGACTAATTGTTTATCCCAGCATCTCTCTCTCTCTCTCTGCAGGGCTACCTGTTTATCCCCACATCTCTCTCTCTCTCTGCAGGGCTACTTGTTTATCCCAGCATCTCTCTCTCTCACTGCAGGACTAATTGTTTATCCCAGCACCTCTCTCTCTCTCTGCAGGGCTACCTGTTTATCCCCGCATCTCTCTCTCTCTCTGCAGCACTAACTGCTTATCCCAGCATCTCTCTCTCTCTCACTGCAGGACTAATTGTTTATCCCCGCATCTCTCTCTCTCTCTCTCTCTGCAGGGCTACCTGTTCATCTCGGTGCTGATTGGCACGGGCAGCGACCTCTTCAACCTCATCATTCAGAACATCAAGAACGACCTGCAGAGCCGCAACCCCATCTTCGTCTGCCTCGCGCTGCAGTGCATCTCCAACGTCGGCTCGATCGAGATGGCCGAGGCGTTCGCCGCCGACATTCCCAAGCTGCTCGTGTCGCCGTGAGTTACAGCTGCGTGTGCGCGCGCGTGCGGGAACGCGTTAGAGGTGCACGCGTGTGCTGCTGATGTGGCACCGTGTTCGTTACAGATACGAGCGCTCGCTCGTCACAGATACACATCACAGACATGCTTTGTAGTCATAGAAGATGCGTGCCACAGTCACAGCTACGTGTCACAGTCACAGTTATACATCACAGTCACAGNCTACACCATCACAGTCACAGTTATACATCACAGTCACAGCTACACCGTCACAGTCACAGCTACACTGTCACAGTCACAGCTACGTGTTACAGCTAAACAGTCACAGCTACACCGTCACAGTCACAGTTATACATCACAGTCACAGTCACAGCTACACGTCACAGTCACAGCTACACCGTCACAGTCACAGCTACATGTCACAGTCACAGCTACTTGTCACAGTCACAGCTACATGTCACAGTCACAGCTACACCGTCACAGTCACAGCTACACTGTCACAGTCACAGCTACACCGTCACAGTCACAGCTACATGTCACAGTCACTGCTACATGTCACAGTCACAGCTACATGTCACAGTCACAGCTACATGTTACAGTCACAGCTACATGTCACAGCTATGCGTAACAGTCACAGCTACGTGTCACAGTCACAGCTACATGTCACAGTCACAGCTACATGTCACAGTCACAGCTACACCGTCACAGTCACAGCTACGTGTTACAGTCATAGCTATGCGTAACAGTCACAGCTACGTGTCACAGTCACAGCTACATGTCACAGTCACAGCTACACCGTCACAGTCACAGCTACATGTCACAGTCACAGCTACACCGTCACAGTCACAGCTACGTATTACAGTCATAGCTACATGTAACAGCTATGCGTAACAGTCACAGCTACATGTCACAGTCACAGCTACATGTCACAGTCACAGCTACAACCAGGGTAACAGCTAACCGTCACAGGTCAGCAGCTACGACGTGTTACAGTCATAGCTACACTGTCAGCAGCTATGCGTACAGTTTTCACAGCTACATGTCACAGTCACAGTCTACTGATCACAGTCACAGCTCATGTCACAGTCACAGCCTACACCGTCACACGTCACAGCTCCGTGTTAGCAACATCAGCTGATGGCGTAACCAGTCAAGCTACGTGTCAGCAGTCACAGCTTATTATGTCCAGTCACAGTACAGTCGTCACAGTCACAGCCTACATGATCACAGTCACAGCATACACAAGGGCCCGTCACAGTCACAGCAACCGTATTACAGTCATAGCTACATGTAACAGCTAATGCGTAACAGTCAGCAGCTACATGTCACAGTCGGACTAGCTACATGTCACAGTGCCACAGCTCACAATGATCACACGTCACACACACAACTCGGCTAGCGCCGTCACAGTCAAGCTACGTGTTACAAGTCATCCGGCTTACATTGCTCACAGCTATGCGTATACAGTCACAGCTACATGTCAAGCAGTCACACGCTACATGTCAGCAGTCACAGCTAATGTCACAGTCACAGCTACGTGTCACAGTCCAGCACGCAACGTGTACACGTCACCAGCTGCACGTCACACCATTCCGAATCAGGCTTTCATCGACCGACGTTACGCTAATGGCCGTGCTGGCGTAACGTAGAATGAAACGCCACATTCGTGTGCAGGGGACAGACGATCGCTGTCGTACCAGAGTGCGCCTCTGTCTGCTGCCGCTTGTTCCGCACTCCCCCGAATGCATTCCGCCAGGCGCGAGTACACGTCTCGCACGAATCCATCTAGTCAACGATCAGCACATGGTGAGCTGCGGGCAACCCTCTCGTCCTCTCTCGTCTCCGTCGCCCTCCACTCTCGCTCTCGCTATCTCTCTCTCTTCCTCATCTCCTCTCCGAGAATCTCTATTCTCTCGGTCTCCTCTCCTCTCGCTCCTGCTCTCCTCGTTCTCTCTCATCTCTCTCACTCTCATCTCTCTCTCTCTCTCATCTCTTCTCTCTCTATTCTCTCTCTCTTCACTCCTTCATCGCTCCTTCTCCTCTCTCTCTCGTTCTCTCCTACCTCCTTTCTCTTCCTCTCTCTCTCTCTCTCCATACTCTCTCTCCTCTCTCTCTCTTTCTCTCATTCTCTCACTACCTCCATCGTCGTCCTCACATCTATCTCTACTTCTCTCTTCTCTCTCTTCTCGCCCTTCGTCCTCCTCCTCTCCTACTCTCTCTGCATCTCTCTCTGCCCTAAAGATAGCCTCCAATGCCGACGCAAGGTATCAGACGGATAGAACGCAATACAGGGACAAAGACTGGTAGGCGCGAGCATCACATGGTAGGGAACGGTGGGGTTCATCAGTACAACTCCATGAGGGTTTCGCGTGGACTTTCCAGTCCCCCGCGCCTTAGCGTCCCCATCGTGAGCGGCATCTTTCTATGACCACCGGGCGATGCTCTCTCTCTCCTCTCTGTCGTCGTCTCTCTCTCTCTCTTCTCTCCCATCCTTTTCCTCATCCATCTCACCTGGAAACGCTACCCCACAATCTCTCTCTCTCTCCAACTCATGCATCCAGTCTCTATCTCCTATCAATCTCTCCTTCTCTCTCGCTCGGTCTCTCTTGCTTCGTCTTGCTCTCCTTCGTCAGTCCTCTACCTTCTGTCCTCTCCTCGTGCCTGCTCCTCCTCCCCCCCCTCCCGTGGACTGTACGTTAATGGTGACGTACTCGGTTAGGATCTAGTCTCAGGGCCCCACACCTGCTTAAGGTGTTCGCCCTGGTCTTTAATGGTTGACGGATGTAACAGTGCGGTGTTATGTGGACCTCCCCTGGCTCCTAACGGTAGGGTTATGGTGTCCTGATTGGTGTAGGGTTTTTGGATGAGCCTGGTCTAGGCTATACCCTGCGCCTCCATGCGAATAAAATCTGGTTAAGATTAGGCTCAAGCGGTGTTGGGTTAGGGTTAGGGTTGAGGTATCCTGGTTAGGGTTAGGGCTAGGGTATCCTGGTTAGGGCTAGGGGTAGATTGGTTAGGGTTAGGGTATCTTGGTTAGGGGTAGGGCTATATTGGTTACGGTTAGAGTAATCTGATTACGGTTATGGCTAGGGTATCTTGGTTAGGGGTAGGGCTATATTGGGTAACCAATCTAGGTAAGGGTTAACTTAAAATAAGCCGACCTGACTCGGGTACCCTGGTTGGGCTATACGGGGCTGGGGGGATTGGCGTTGGGCTTTCAGACTAGAACCCTTTAAGTAGGGCCAGTGTTACACAGCTGGGTTACGTATCGCGAGGGAAATGACTTTGAGGGCAGCTGTAGTTTGCAGCAGTCCTAGTTGTGGTACTGTCTGGGCATTGGGTGGCATTGGGGCCATTGGACGCAGTTTACACTATTAAGTGGCCCCCCCCGCCGCGCCCCCCGGCCGCCCACACCCGCGCCCCCCCCCCCCCCCGCCCGCCCGCGCGCGGCCCCGTGAACAAAAGACGAACATACTTTGATTCCTGTAGGAGAATCTATCAAAGATGTCTCTAAGAATAGCTGAGTTCGTGGGGAACAATACGCCACTAATATGGTACCGACACCAAGGTAGTACAATCACTACACTACCTGTAACCGTTGGTCGTACACCTGTGCAGTGAACCCTTTAAATCGCAAAGCTATAGTAGTATGAGTAAAAAGGGAGGGCCCTTGCATTGTGGAATCGGACTTGGGATCGTCGGCTGTTTCCTATATCCGTAACAGCCCAAGAAACAAATAAGGTGTTGGTTACCGTTTCCCTGGACCTACCTATCTTTATTCCCGCCAGCGCAGTCCCTAAACATTTTATTGTCATTTCCTTAAAAAGTAAAAAAAAAAAAAAAAATTTAAATAACAAAATATGAATTGCAGTTCCTGCCTTCATAACGGCACACACGCTCGAGCATCCTTCGGACATCGTTCGTAAAATAAAATTTGTTTCAGTAAAATAAAATGTTTTTGTCTACCCTACTCGTCCTTTTTTTTTGGACAATGAAACGGTAACCAACATATATTTTTGTTCTTGGCCGGTGAGGAGGTGGGTGTGTGTGTGGCTGGCTATGTAAGGGTTGTGGTCGTACGTCGTCACTGTGTGCGTGCTTGTGTGTGCAGGGAGTCGTCACAGCTGCTACAAGTCTCATCGAAGCTCTTGTGAAGAGGAATCCAGAGGAGTACACGGGCTGCGTGTCCCTCGCCGTGTCCAGGCTGAGCCGGGTGAGTGCATGCACGTGTGTGTGTGCGTGCGTGCGTGTGCGTGTGTGCGCGCACGCGTGTGTGTGTGTGTGTGTGTGTGTGTGTGCGTGCGTGCGTGCGTGCGTGCGTGCGTGCGTGCTGTATTTGCATGCACACGTGCATTTATGTGCGCTCATGCGTGCATACACATTATGTATGACATGTCTCCATCTGTGTGGACTTACGTGTGTGTGTGTGTGCGTGCGTGCATGCGTGCATGTGTGCGTGCGTGCATGCATGTGATTGGGTATGTGCTGGTGTGCGTGTGCGCGTGTACTTGCGTATGTGTGCGTGCGTGTATGTGTGCGTGCGTGTACTTGCGTATGTGTGCGTGCGTGTATGTGTGCGTGCGTGTGTGTGTGCGTGTGATTGCGTGTGTGATGTGTGTGCGTGTGTAAGTAGAGACTTGAACGGGCGATGCCTCCCTGCTGCAGATTGTGACATCTTCCTACACAGACCTGCAAGACTACACTTACTACTTTGTGCCTGCGCCATGGCTGTCAGTGAAACTCCTACGACTCCTGCAGAACTACCCACCACCTGGTAGGTGCACTTGTGCTTACACAACAGACACTAGTTACAGATCGTGCTTTAGCTTCCACACAACAGATGCATACAACCGCGTGTTCATTTAATCGTTGATGCTGACTCGCCTTTTCTCTGCCGCGCTTTGTGTAACAGTACTATCCTAACTTGTAGCATTATTTTTGTTTCTATTTTTATTTCTTTTCGTAACGGTGATTGGTGGTACTTGTGCGTAAGCCACATGTAAATGTTCTTGCTGGTATGGTACGACTGTAAGGTCTGTGATGGTGTGTCGTTGCCCGTTGTCATGACGCCAGTTTGTCTGGTTCTCCGCAGAGGACCCAGCCGTGCGAACGCGACTCACTGAGTGTCTTGAGACTATACTCAACAAGGCGCAGGAGCCGCCCAAGTCGAAGAAGGTTCAGCACTCGAATGCGAAGAACGCTGTCCTGTTTGAAGCCATCAGCGTCATTATACAGCAGGACAGGTAAGTGGCGGGGGGGGGGGCAGGGTTGGTCAGGGCAGGGCGTAGCCCGTCTGCCGAAGCTACGCAAAGCTAGAAGTTTTTTGGTTGTTGTTGACGTTGGCCAGTTACGAGTTATTGATATGTGAGTTGCTGATGCCATCTGGGCAACTGGTGACTGACTGAATCTAAATAGGATCTATTTACTGAACGTACCTTCTGAAGTAATATTACCCTGTGGTATAAATTTAACGTGAGCTCAAGTGTAGTGTAAGTTAGGAATTAATTGGGAGGGAGTATTATTAGATGTTATATAATAATAACAACCATAATAATAATAATAGTAATATACAGGTTAAGGGTAGCTAAGTAAATGTACAGGTAAGATAACTATAATGTGATAATAATAATAATAAAATTGAAATTGAAAACTAAAAATCAAACACTAACAAAATAGTAACGACGATGGCTAAATCGTTAGCAGAGTGAACCTAACTGCCTATGCGCGTCTGTGTTTCAGTGAGCCTAATCTGCTGGTAAGAGCTTGCAATCAGCTAGGACAGTTCCTGCAGCACAGGGAGACCAACCTTCGGTATGATTTCACTAATACTTCTTAGCTAATTATAATAATCTTTCTTTCTTTCACTCTCTATATGTTTGTATATATATATATATATATATATATGATATAATATACGCACAGGCACAGCTACCTGGCGCTGGAGACTGTGTCTACTTGCTACCCCTCTCTCTCCCTCCCTATCTCCCTTCTCCCTCACTCCCTTTCTCCATCCCTCGCTTTCTCCCTCCCTCCCTTTCTTCCTCACTCTCTTTCTCCCTCACTCCCTCTCTCCCTCCCTCTCTTCCTCCCTCCCTCGCTTTTATATAATCCTATATATACTATAGTATGACATGTGTTTTGCTCCCTCTCTCCCTCTCTCCCTCTCTCTCTCTCTCTCTCTCTCTCTCTCTCCCTCTCTCCCTCTCTCCCTCTCTCCCTCTCTCTCTCCCTTCCTCCCTCTCCCCCTTATATAATCATATATATACATAGCATGCTATACACGCATGTGCACACCTACCTGGCACTGAAGACAATGTGTCTACTTGCTCCCTCCCTCCCTCTTCTCCCTCTCTCCCTTCTTCCTCCTTCCCTCTCCCTCCCGCTCTCCCTCCCTCCCTTATATTATTAATCATATATATATATATATATATATATATATAGTATGACATACGTACATACCACGCTTATTGGCGCTGAGACGAGCGTGTGTCTGCTTGCCCCTCCCTCCCTCTTCTCCCTCTCTCCTCTTCCTCCTTCCTCTCCCTCCCGCTCTCCCTCCCTCCCTTATATTATTAATCATCTATATATATATAGTATGACATACGTACATACACAGCTATCTGGCGCTGGAGACGATGTGTCTGCTTGCTCCCTCCCTCCCTCTTCTCCCTCTCTCCCTTCTTCCTCCTTCCCTCTCCCTCCCGCTCTCCCTCCCTCCCTTATATTATTAATCATCTATATATATATAGTATGACATACGTACATACACAGCTATCTGGCGCTGGAGACGATGTGTCTGCTCGCGACGTCGGAGTTCTCGCACGAGGCCGTCAAGAAGCACCAGGAGACGGTGATCAACGCGCTGAAGACGGAGCGCGACGTCAGCGTGCGCCAGCGCGCCGTCGACCTGCTGTACGCGATGTGCGACAAGACGAACGCGGAGGAGAAGCGTATAGAGTAGTCTGCAGTCTCCAGGTACTGCAGCATGTGGTGCACGACCTCCCCATCCTCCTCTCTCGCTCACCATCTCCTCTCTCCTCTCCTCCCCCACCCTCCCTCTCCACCCTCCTCCCCATCCTCCTCTCTCGCTCACCATCTCCTCGCGTATAGAGTAGTCTGCAGTCTCCAGGTACTGCAGCATGTGGTGCACGATCTCCTCTCCTCCCCCACCCTCCCTCTCCCCCTCCTCTTCCACCCTGCGTATAGAGTAGTCTGCAGTCTCCAGGTACTGCAGCATGTGGTGCACGAAAGGAGATGGTGAGCGAGAGAGAGGGGGAGAGGGAGGGTCGAAGAGGAGGGGAAGAGAGGGGGGCACTGGAGGAGGAGGGGAGAAGGGGGCAGACACTGAGGAGATCTTGAGCGACTGTGCGGTGGGGTGGGAGGGGGGTCACTGGGGGAGGAGAGGAGAAGGGGGCAGACGCTGGGGATGTGGGGGAGGACCAGATTTCACGTTTATATGATATTACAATCCTTTTGCTTTTAAATTAATAAATAAGAAACACCCTCGGTCTCTGTAGCGCTTGGCTGAAAAGTGGTTTTGCGCAACTTTTCAGATCGTGCGCTTTGAGTGACGCCACCGTCGTTGTAATCAAACTGTAGTCGTTGGTTTTAAAACATAAAAAAAAAAAATTTCTAATGGTGATTGAACCATGAAATTTTTTATGTAGCGTAATTTTAACCTAAATTAACTGAAAACAACCCTAGAAGCTAGAGTAAAAGATTCCTTTAATGGAACTGTTGTGTTTAAAGGCAATACTGGCTACCTTGTTGTGTTCACACGTTCCTGTATGTGGCAGGTGCTGAAAGTTGCCATCTTGGCCGAGAAGTATGCTGTTGATTACAACTGGTATGTCGACACCATTCTCAACCTGATCCGCATTGCTGGCGACTACGTCAGCGAAGAGGTGCGTTCACTTGTTTTCCCAGCGAATTTAACCAGATTGCGGCGAAGCTGGGAGCAGAGGAGCGCGTAGGCAGGCAGACTCACAGACCTGTAGGCAGACAACCAGGCTGCCAGCTACCTAGATAAATGTTTCTTAACAATTATGTACAAATGCAACAGTGTAACAATGAGTGATGAATCTGTATATATGGTAACTGTTATCGTTCAGGTGTAGTATAGAGAGATGATCTAATCTATATTTCAGTTTGTATGTATGTATGTATGTATGTATGTATGTATGTATGTATGTATGTATGTATGTATGTATGTATGTATGTATGTATGTATGTATGTATGTATGCCCCCTATGCCCGGCCAAACCGCCCAAGCGATCTGGATGCAATTTTCAGAGGGGATTTCCTAGACGAAAAAAATCCCAAAAAAGTTGAAAAAGTTCAAAAGTTAAAAATTGATAACAATTCAATAGATGGCAGTGCGTACAGGTTAACATGACGTACGTGTGAATCCATGGTGTATACCCTTAACGGCGCAGTGGCCTAATCGCTAGAACATCCGTCTC
>NW_014577160.1:595478-602279 GCF_000485595.1 Priapulus caudatus
GGTGTGCTATAGAGTGTTTATTGTTCTATATCATCATTCAGGTGTGCTATAGAGTGTTTATTGTTCTATATCATCGTGCAGGTGTGCTATAGTGTGTTTATTGTTCTATATCATCATGCAGGTGTTTTATAGAGTGTTTATTGTTCTATATCATCATTCAGGTGTGCTATAGAGTGTTTATTGTTCTATATCATCGTACAGGTGTGGTATAGTGTTTATTGTTCTATATCATCGTGCAGGTGTGGTATAGTGTTTATTGTTCTATATCATCGTACAGGTGTGCTATAGAGTGTTTATTGTTCTATATCATCGTACAGGTGTGGTATAGTGTTTATTGTTCTATATCATCGTGCAGGTGTGCTATAGTGTGTTTATTGTTCTATATCATCGTGCAGGTGTTTTATAGTGTGTTTATTGTTCTATATTATCATGCAGGTGTGGTACAGAGTGATTCAGATTGTCATCAATAGAGAGGACGTGCAAGGCTATGCAGCAAAGACTGTCTTTGAGGCTCTGCAGGCACCGGCCTGCCACGAGAACATGGTCAAGGTCGGCGGATACATACTCGGCGAGTTCGGAAATCTCATAGCTGGAGACCAGAGGTCAAGGTGGGTGACCACACCCACGCCATGTTAGTGCGGTTAACGTGGACGTTCTCCTGTTTTATGCATTCGTCGTGTAGCGACAGGACGCACTCCTTGACGTACTGCGCTGACGTGCAGTGCGACGGTGCTGCCATCTGCGTGCGGTGGACACAAACATTCTCGTGTTTTAAATAGCTGTCTTGTAGCGTCAGGACACACTCGCCACCGCTTTCCACCTACATGCGGTGTGCCGGTGCTGCGACTGCATGCGGGGAATTGACACGAAAACGTTCTTGTGTTTCAGCCCGCTCGTACAGTTTGAGCTGCTGCATTCCAAGTATCCGCTGTGTACCGTCAGCACACGCTCGCTGCTGCTCTCAACTTATGTCAAGTTCATCAATCTATTCCCGGAAATCAGACCGACGATCCAGGAGGTAAGTGTGCGCACAGAGATCCCAAGGTGGTGCCCCCTAGGGGAAGTCCTCCAAGTAGCACCTACTAGGCATTCGTGGCATAGATGTGCTTGTTGCGACGGTGACTGTTGCTATAGGCATTCGGGGCATGGATGTGCTTGTTGCCATGGTGACTGTTGCCATAGGCATTCGCGGCATGGACGTGCTTGTTGCCACGGTGACTGTTGCTATAGGCATTTGCGGCACGGATGCGTTTGTTGGCACGGTGATTACTTCTCTGCAGGTGTTCATGGCAGACAGCAACCTGAGGAGTGCAGATGCTGAGGTGCAGCAGAGAGCCGTGGAGTACCTACAGATGAGCAAGGTCGCATCGGCCGACGTACTGGTGAGTGGTGGCGATCGAGTGAAAGAATCCGAGCGACAGAGTGAACGAATAAGTGAAGTAGAATGAATGAATGAGTGAAGTAGAGTTAACGATTGAGAGGGATCATGTGAATGAGTAAGTGGATGAGTGTGAATGTGGAATCATCTGTGTTTGAGTCAATGCATGCATGCGTGCGCGTGCCTGCATGTGTGTGTGGATGTGTGCGTGTGTGGGTGCGTGCATGGGTGCGTGCATGCATGCATGTGTGCGTGAGTGCATGAGCGAGCGCGCCTGTATGTGCGTGTGTGCGTGAGCGAGCGCGCGCGTGCATGCTGGAATGCGTGTATGAGTGTGTGTGTGTGTGCGTGCGTGCGTGCGTGCGTGCGTGCGTGCGTGCGTGCGTGTGTGTGCATGTGCGTGAGTGAGCATGTGTGTGTGAGTGCGTGCCTGGGTGCGTGCGGAAGGATACGACCCCAACCTATACACAGCACAAGCATACACATCACTTCTCCCCAGTATCAGCTGCACAACGCTACACACACACACACCACACACACACGTGCATCAACCCTGCGCAGCACTCACGCCGCTACTTACACCACAACACACAACATACATCAACCCTCCACAGCATCACGGCCCAACCTTACACACACACAACACACACACATAGCATCGAACCCATCCACATCACGGCCGCTACCTTACAACACACGACACACACATAGCATGCAACTTACCTCACAGTATCACGCATCAACTTACAACACACAAGACAGCTACATACAAACGCCTGCACAGCATCACGGCCCAGACTCTTACACACACACACACAACATACATTCATACCCTCCACATCCACGGACCCAACCTTATCACACAACACAACACACATACATTCAACCCTCCCAGTATCAACGCCCCAACCTTACACGCGACAAACCACACATCAAACCTCGCAGCATCCACGGGCCGCAACCTTACACACACACCTTCACACACATTACTATCAAACGCCTCCACTATCACGGCCCAACCTACACAACACAAACAACCATCAACCCTCGGCAGCCATCATCGGCCCAACCTTACCCACACACACACTACATCAATCGCCTGCGCGCAGCTCACGGCCGCAACCTTACACACACCACACACATACATCAACCCTCTCAGTATCGACGGCCGGCAACCGTTAACACACACAGCGCACACACATACATCACCCTCCAGTATCAACGGCGCCAACCTACACACACACACACATAACATCATATCACCTCGCAGGCATGCACGGCCCAACCCTTAACAACAAGCACAACACACATACATCAACCCTCCAGTATCACGCCCAAACCTTACACGACCAACCCACGACACGACACATACATCAACCCTCGCAGCATCCGGATCAAGCCTTACACACAGCACAGCACACAACAGACATCAAACCCTCCAGCATACACGGATGGCAACCTTCACACACACGCATCCGACACATGCCATAACTCCTCCAGCAATCACGGCCCACAACGCCTTACATCACAACAAACCACCATCAAAGCACCTACCGCATCACAGGCCCAACCTTACACACACACACAATCAATACATCACCCCGTGCCCAGTATCAGCGCCAACGCTTTACACACACAAACACACATACAACCCTCCAGCATCACCGGCCCATACCTAACCACACACATCATACACATCAACCATCCAAGCATCAAGCGGACCAACGCCTACACACACGACGCACACTACATACATCAACGCGCTACCAGCATACGACGGATCAGCCTTACACACACACACACACACATCATACATGCAACCCTCCAGCATCACGACCAACCTTTACAACAGCACACATAACATCAACCTCTCCAGCATCACGGACCAACCTTCACACACACACCATACATCAACCCGTCCAGCAATCACGGAATCAACCTACACACTGGCACACACACACCACCACATACATTTCAACCCTCCAGCATTCAGCGGCATGTGCATCAAGCACACCTATCCGCCTAACCCTAACCCAATCTTACACACACACCATTACACACACCTTACACAGTCACCACCAACTCAAAATAGCCACCATGATATGAAATGGTCTAACTACTATGCTGCCAAAATATTCACCATGATGTTAAAATATTCTGTTCTGGCGTGACATGGCGTTGGAGAGAGAGAGAGAGAGAAAGAGGAGGGTGTACTGTTATAGCGTGAGATAAGGAGGTTTAAGTGAGTGGGGAGGGAGGACACTGTACTAGCGTGAAGATAAGGTTAGGGTGAGTGGGGAGGGGAGCACTGTACTAGTATGAGATAAGGTGAGGTGAATGGGAGAAGGGAACCACTGTACTAAGAAGAGTTACTGTATGAGATGACGAAGGTAAGGTGATACAGTGGGCGGACAAGGGGAGCAGTGTGTGCTACTTCACGTGAACGAACACGTTCGAGGACGGGCATGTCCCGTGAAGTCCTGTAATGCACTCGACCTTGATGAGTTGCTGCACCTGCGCACCTGCTCCAGCAATGTGCCCACCGGCGTTCGTTCTGCACGTTCAGCTGTGCACCCGAGCACAACAGTGCAAGGAACGCCTCACTGCACAGACGCTGGTCAGGCGTGTCAATCACTCGGCACCTTAGCGGCGGTGGAAGCGTTCTTACTGCTTATGATAGCATAGCTGAATGCTTACACATGCACGCACTCATGCACAGCTAATACGCACATGCACGCACGGCGACGGGCACACACAACACTAATAAAATGTTAGCACATGCCAGCGCGCGTGCACGACATGCATGCACTCATGCATGCACTCAGCGCAACACTAATACGCACATGCACCGCACTGCACGCCACACACACACACACTAATACATACAGCATGCCACGCGCGCGTGCACACATGCAAGCGGCGTTGTAACACATCATCGCACTCATAGCACGCACTCATCAGCACTCATGCCACGCACCGCACAGCACGGCACCCACCACACAGACTACATAGCATACACATGGCCAGCACGGCGTGCAGCACATACACGCACATTCAATGCACGCACTCATGGCACATCACTAATAACGCACATGCACGCACGGCAGCGCACACCACACGACAGCACTAATACATACTAGCAGATGGCCAGCGCGCGTGCACACGATGCATAGCACTCAGTCATGCAACTCATGCACACTAATTGACCACACCGCGACGCACGCACGCACGGTCACCGCACGCATGCACCACCCACACACACTGAAATAACATGACATCATTTCGCAGCGCGCGTGCACGACATGCATGCGTGCGTGTACACGATGGCATGCACTGCACACGACATACACAAGCCAAAACGTACGTACGCGAACAGCACTGCTCGCACCGCAACGCACCGCGACCACAGACAACGCACGCACGCACCGCACGCACTCACGCACGCAGTGCACGCACGCACGTCACGCACCACGCGACGGCACGCACGCAGACGCACGCACGCACGGCCACGGCACGGCACACAACCCGCCCGCGCACACACACAACAATAATAGAAACTATGAGTTCACGACAGGATGACGAGGATATATTGAGGACCTCGCGCGGCGTGTCGTGTCGAGCGCGGGTGGAGAAGTTAGAGAGCGAGGCGCCTGCGTCTTGTTGCCGTAGTAGAGCGCAACCCGGCCTAGATTCTTCGCAAACTCCGCCTTCACGCCGATCTGTATTATGTCGTTCTCGAACAGTATTACGTTGTTCTTCGTCACGAACCTACGATCAAGAACAACCGCGCTCAGTACAGAGCCAAAGGACAGGGTTCAATCATCAAGTGTTAACAATGTGAAAGCGAGAGAGAGAGAGAGAGAGAGAGAGAGAGAGAGAGAGAAAGAGAAGAGAGAAAGATAGTGAGAAAAGAGAGGAGAGAAGAAGAGTGAAGAAAGAGAAGAGAGAGGAGAGAGAGAGAGAGAGAGAAAGAGAGGAAAGATAGTGAGAAAGAGAGAGAGAGAGAGCGGCAAAAACAAAAGAGAGAAAGAGAGAGAGGAGAGCGAAACAAAAGAGAGAAAGAGAGAGAGAGAGAGAGATAGAGAGGAAAGAGAAAGTCTAATAAGATATTATGAGGATTCAAAGGAGATATCAAATGATCACCCCCTTACATCATGCCGCCTAGACCCTGACCTGGCCTCGCCGCCCATCACACCCCTGGCTCCCGCCCTTCGCCCCGCCGCTCCCCCACTGCATGCCGCGCCCTCCCGCCTACATCACTGCAACTCTTACGGATCGTTCCGACGTGCTCCCGCCCGGTGAAATTCTCCTGCTCGCCGCCCGCCGGTGAAATTCTCCTGCGCGCACGCGCGCGCGCCGCCGCCCGCCGTGAACGTAGGGAGGCGCGCTCGGGGGCGAACTGCGGCCCGAACGGCCTCGCCGAATAGGTCGAGCAGGACGGCTGCTGGCGGGAGCGGCTGGCGCTGACGTCACAGACCCGATGCCGGCTGCGCCGGGTCTCCAGTCCCAGCAGATCAAGACCACGCCCGCCGCCGACGGGGGACTGCACCTGAGAGCAAGGACACGATCAGCGATCCGAGAAGCTGTGCGTCTCTATATAGTCTATATAGTCTCTATACACTCTATTAATATAGTCTTATACACTCTATATAGCTCATACACTCTATATATAGTCTCTATACACTCTATATAGTCTCTATACACTCTATATAGTCTCTATACACTCTATATAGTCTCTATACACTCTACATAGTCTCTATACACTCTATATAGTCTCTATACACTCTATATAGTCTCTATACACTCTATATACTCTATATGGACTCTATATAATCTCTATGGCCTCTATATTATACTCTACACACTCTGTATAGACTTTATATAGTCTCTATATACCTATTTACTATATAGAGACTATATAATCTATTTAGACTCTACATACTCTATACACTCTATATAGACTCTATATAGTTATATAGACTGAATTCAGTCTGAAGTCCCTCTAACAACTGACTTTATTTACTCTCTCTATGAAGTCTATATATAGACTGAATACAGTCTATATATCGACTTCATATAGAGACTAAATAAAGTCAGTTGTTAGAGGGAGAGGGCAACCTTTACCATACCTGAGGAGGGGAGGATCCCGGCATGGCCTTCCCCTGCATCTCGGTGCCGTTCGTCATCTTGCCTTCCTTCTGTACCTTAGAGTCCTCGATCTGTCCGTCGCGCAGAGCCGACGGTTTCTTCTTCTTCAGCGTCGCGAGGATAGAGGATTCGCGCTCCGGGGAAGGGAGGCATCTCCTCCAGTACCGTCGCCTGAAGGATGGACATGTCGCTACTGACTCATGCACAGCATGCACGCACGCACAGACGCACGCAAACGAGCAACGCAGCACGCACACACCACACACACAGCCGCG
>NW_014577161.1:0-5998 GCF_000485595.1 Priapulus caudatus
GGACAGTTACACGAAATTTTACATGCCCGCTATCAGGAACGAATAATTATCCGATGCTGTTGTTATTCAATCCTGGGACTATCGGTTTTTAGCTCATCATTGCAACTACGGCACGCACGCGCACGTGTTATGTTGATTTGACTAAAAACGAAACTAGGGCAGTAGATTAAAGGGCACTGACGGCAATTACACAAAAGGACAAGGCAGGTGACTGCCGTCGGTCGGGTTGGATTTTCAGGGGCAGTACGGCGATTGATAGGGGCACCGACGGCAATTGCCGTCGGTGCCGTCGGTTAATTCGAGCCCTGTCCCGCAGTGACTGAACATTCAGACGCAACCAGTGGAGCAACTGAGTGTGTTGCTTTGACGGTCGTCTCCTATCTGCAGGCGTAAACTATCTGGATATTGTGTTGTGATTTAACTTAACGGTACTGAATCGAATCGCCATGACTGATAGTAAGGGTATTAAACCCATTGCTACTGCAGCTGACGTCGACGGTGTGCAACAGATAAAACACTCGCGTAGTATCCAGTAGGATCACGTGTATTGCATGAATGAAGCAGCTGCTCTATTACAGGTCCAGCTTGTCCCTTTCACATGGCAGTAGCTTGTCTCTTGCCAGGAAATGAACCATGTGAAAATGATCCACTGCAAGAGTTGTGGTGGTTTAATGAGAAACAAAGAAGAACAAGCTGTTCTTTTCTAAAAAAAGATAGCGGGAGAACTGTTCCGCCATCATACATCAAAAGAAAGATTAAAGAAAGGATATTTCAAGCAAAGGCACATGATATTGAGACCGTGCGCCTCATGTTCCATAAAGGAAAAGTTTCAGTGCAGACGTCTCCAGGCATTGCAGACATGTTTGCCTCCAGTAACATGTGGCAATACGTGGCCACAGCCTATCAAAAATTTGCAGTGAAACATGCAGGTAATGTTGAGTGGATTTGGTCGCACTTGCAGAACAAGGCTTTTTTCAACTTGAAGGACTCGCTACTTAGAACTACTATGTCATTCCCGAATTTTACGAGAGCTTTTGAGCTGGCATGTGATGCGAGTAATTTAGGTCTGGGCTGTGCCTTAGCCCAGGTCTCGGTAGATGGTAGGATCACTAATCCCATCGCTTTCGGTAGTAGGTTGCTCACCCCGGCAGAGCGCAACTAAAGTACGACGGAGAAGGAAGGCTTGGCTGTTATTTGGGCCCTACAGACGTTCAGGCACTACGTTGAGAATATGCCTTGTACTGTCTATAGTGATCACCGTGCTCTAGCTTGGTTCTAGCTTTTTTCGTCCAAGAACCTTTCAGGTAGGCTTCTGCGCTGGGTCTTGTCGGTGCAGGATATTAAGTTCCATGTTGTTTACAGGCAGGGCAAGTGTAATGTCGTTCCTGACGCCCTGTCTAGGGCTCAGGTGCCAGAGGGTGCTTGTATAGGTATAGTAGACTATTGCCATGATAAATGTGATGCTGAGGCCTGCACACGGCCGCAAGACGCGTCGTTGTCATGGGTACAGTGTGATTGCTGTGACCACTGGCTGCATGTTTTGTGCTCAGGTAGCGACCAGGAGATTGTGGCGAAGTTGCCGCAATTCTTTTATGAATTTTGTACTACCTCGGCAAAGGTGCCCCACAGCGACTCTTGTGGGACGGGTTGTAGTCTCAGTGGTTTCACGCCTGAGGAGTTGCGGCGTACCCAAAAATTAGATCATTTGGTCGGTAAGCAAGTTACACTTTTGTCAAAGGGCTTTGGACCTACATACCCCTTCTTGCTTAAGGATGACCTCTTATATCGTGTCTCGAAAAATGGCCAGCAAGATAGGATCTACGTTCCGGTTGCGTTTTGCAATCAGATGATGAGATTTTCCCACACAGCCTACAGCGGGGCACTTTGGATTTCGTAAGACATTAGCTAGGATAGCCACAGTCGCTTTTTGGCCCCAGTAGTATCCGGGATTTCGTGAAAGCTTGCCCGACGTGTAGGGTCGTAAAACCGTCGTATCAGAGACCCATAAGTTTCATGTAGACGACAGTCATCATACCGATGAAAAGGCCGCTATTGACTTAATAGGGCTGTTACCAGAAAAGAGGGTACCAGGGGCCCGTTGTCAGAAACTTCGTAAAGTTACAATTAATTTTAAGTCTAATGTTAATGTTAAGAGAAAAGTTAATAGCGTTGACAGAAAGCTATCGTAACTAAACTTACTTACGTGAAAACTCACGATAACAGGAACTTCATAATTTCATGTCATAAGGCTGCTGATTTCTGTGAGAATCGATCACAAAATTCAAATTCATACACATTTATTGTACATCACAGTAATTTATGCATATTATGATGGCTAACCACATATAAATAATATTTGATGAAAAATGACGTGGTCATGAATTTATTCTGCACAACAAGACAAATTCTCACAAGACGCGAGAGTCATGGCAAGCATTTAAAACAAGAGAACAAATGCCATACGCCATTTGTAAATGTATTGTTTTGTTCTATTAGCGGTAGATAATTAATGATTTTGACTTGAAAAACACACATTTTATTCATTATTATAAAATATAATATCACTATAATTGTAATTCGTAGTGTAAATGTGTTATTTTCAACTTAATATTAAAGTTAAGGGAGGGTCTAGGATCTCTTAATTTAAAAGAAAAGTTACGAGAATTTTTAATCAGAGTCAACGCTCTAAGAGAAAAAGTTAATGTTAAGGTTAATGTTAAGACTAATTTGTTTCTGACAACGGCCCCTTGGGAAGTAAAGACCAGTGGGAGCTCGAAGGCGCTACTGGAGACTCTAAAAGTTGCAAAGGGTGGGTTCCGTGGCAAAGATGGTGTTGTCTTCAAGCCAAAGGAAGACTCACCTTTCGTATGCAACTTGCCTAGACTGCTGGACCTGGTTGAAGAGATGAACCCATTGAAGAAGAATTGATGAATAATTTCGACGTGGACCCAAATAAATTTTCTAGACCAGAGTACATCGGGAAATACGATGATGACAAAGAAGGGTTTCTCAAGGATTGCGAAGGCATGGTCGCCAGTTACGAGAGGTACAAAAGACAGAAAGCTCACGTGCCAGGCCTCACGTGCCAGGCCTCACTGCCAGAATGGCGTAGAAGAACCAATTTGGGGGTGTTAGAGAGATATTCATCCTCACCATTCTGATCAGAATGGTCATTCACGTTGTAGAGACCATGATGAGAGCCGTCTGCGCCCTTCGTCCAGGAGAGTGCATTACAAAGGGTTCATCCCGAACGAAGATGGTGGACTCACACTACCGCAGCACGGCAGGTTGGCGCAAAGACAGGGTGACTGTCACGTCCTCTGCAGACGCGGCAACATGGTGCCAACAATTTGGGATGCCCATGTTTGCAATGACGTCATCGAGGTTTTTGCCAGTAGAGGAGTTGTACGTGGTAGGAAGGATTCTGAACTTGTGCACAAACAAGAGGTTGATGATCCCAAATGACCTCCTGGATCTGTTCATGACAAACCCTAGCATTGAGTCTCACATAAAAGAATTAAACATTCTCAAAACTCAATTCATGTCAGAGAAAAGTGAGCACCATATCATAGTGTACCAATCAATATACATGAAGAACAGATCAAATATGATGCAGGGCATCCTGCACTGCTTTTCATCCATGGTCCATACCGCTGCCTTGATGACTATAAAACCAATCATAGAAGAAACAGTCATAGGTCAGAACAAGGCGAAAGTTTTACTGACTCATCTCCAGTCGTTTGACGATAGTGGTCTGCTATTGACCATTGATGTCAAG
The DNA here is from genome assembly GCF_000485595.1 of Priapulus caudatus. Taxonomy (NCBI): domain Eukaryota; kingdom Metazoa; phylum Priapulida; class Priapulimorpha; order Priapulimorphida; family Priapulidae; genus Priapulus; species Priapulus caudatus. The sequence continues at coordinate 3,779 of NW_014577161.1, forward strand.
GAGGAAGAAGCCCTGGCCCTGGCACATTGTATGTGAACAGGATGCAGGCGATGGCATTGGGGGAGTCACTCTTGGTAGGAAGAGAAGCCACCATAGGCTACTGGTGCGCCACCAGTAGCTACGAAAAAAGTACAATAGGGGAACAAATGGGAATATTCGAGTTCAATTCCAGCTTTCACAGCAGGAATTCTGTGATAATGCCTGTGATAAAGTTCATCTCACCGTCACACTTGAGCACAAACCCCATGAGAATGGAAGATAGGGTACAACAGGCGTCAAATGTCAGAGCCGACATCCTGAAACACAACAAGCAATGGAACACTATCGGAACATGGGGTCGTATACCAACAGAACCCTGTTCAAGAGGTTCTCGAAGGCAATCAGGAAGCTACCGCTGAGCACGTTGGGGTTCTTCCCACTAGAACCTTCGATTTGTGCAGGTGTTCTAGGAGTGAGATTCGCCACCTACGTGCAACTGCACCGAGAAGAGAACAGTGACCTAAAGAAGGTCACTGTCCTGATGTCCCAATGAAGCTGTCACCTGAGATTTGGAGCTGAAAGCCACGAACCCACAACTTTCAGAGGCGTTACCTCAAGGTCCCAAACAAAACGCAATTGACTAAAGTCATAGATGATTACACTAAGTATGTGAGACTCAGACGCTCCAGATGATGTGGAAAATTCTCTGCTCATGATATATCCAGAGAGTGAATTCTACGACTCTGTGTCTTGGAATGAGAGCTCTTTGTGTAGCAAAGAAAAGAGTGGATCTTAGGTGCAGAAACAGACACCTTAGTCAACATTCCCCGAAAAGCACAAAACTTTGAGATGCCGCTGGTTGACGTGATCAATGAGTATTGGTTTCACAGAGGGTGGGGAAGTATGGGAACAGCACGTACTTAAGGTCGCTGGGAAATTACCTGAAAGCAGTTAGCTGGCTGAGAGACACACCAGAGGAAAGTGTAGCTGCATCTCCTTTCAAAACGCAGATCGCAATGTCAAACTACATCCGTGAGGATCTGAGAAAAACCCGACTAATAGAACTTATTGGGCCGGCCACACTAAGACAAACTCCAGCTGAAACAGTCAAGGAGATTTGCAAAGTTTCACAGTGGCCTGGAGTGAGCCTGATTGACTCCACAGAAACGTCACTGAGACTGGAAAGCGACAATGTGATGCAGCAACAGCTCCGAGATGTGAAGGTCGCTCTTTGGAGGAGTAAGTGCACCTTAAGGATGGACAGGAGGAGGGACAAAGACCGCTTTGCGCATATATTACAGAACATGGATTTGCAGCACATCGAAGAAGGGAAAATACGCAACCTCTCCGAATTAGACAGGAAGCTGTGTACTATGATAAACTGTCATTTAGGAGGGGCTATCACAAAGGAGTCTCTGCGTCTTCTGCGAAGGGAGGCATCTATGGAGGCTATACTGAGAGACAGCACTTCAACCCTGGGAATGAAAGATGGACATGTCGAGGAACCTGGAGAGGAGAGATAAATGAGATACAGATTGAAGTGTCTATGCATGACGAGTCAGCTGAGGTCAGGACAACCAACCCAGGTGCCGTGCAGCATATACTGAAAGAAGTTAGCGAAACCCTTGTGAATGATGTGATACTAGACACTGCTCAGAAAGATCCAGGTCTAGAAAATGGAATGAACGAGATAGTCATTCAGAAATAGCAGGCTGGGTGCAGCACTAGCATTTGTGAGTTGTTTGGTTGAAGAGCTCAACATAACTAGGAACCAGACCACCAAAGAAAACGAGTTTATCATAAACCAGCTCCCTGATTATCCAGTGTGGCTCTAAATAAAGACGACAACGGCAAACTAACAAAATGTTTTGGTCCATGGCAGTAAATACGGAAGAATTGGTGTTTAAAATAGACAACCCTTTCATAAAGCTAACGGAAACTGAGACCAAGTGGTCCCTGACTAAATTTTACACAGTGGATCAGCACAAGCTTTCGCACATGTTGCATGTGGTGGAAAATGCGCTAAGCCTGTTTTCCCTGTGGTCCCACCAATTTGGCACTGAACCAAATGCAGTGAAGTGCACCTTAGGGCCAACAACTCCCTTTGACCGCCTCTGATGAGTTACCTCTTTGGTTGACGGTACACTGTATCCATCAAAAATGACAATAGGGTTGTTGAAGTGTTTGTTAAGATGAGTCACATATTTCACAGTAATCATATCAAATGTTTCACCCTTAACC
>NW_014577161.1:8301-17994 GCF_000485595.1 Priapulus caudatus
CATATTTCAGCTAATAATCAACATAGAAACATGATCTTGGTGTCTAAACCAACATTATCGGGGTCAAGGAACCCATTGCAATCGAAATCAATATAGGACTGTACTATCTAGGACAAACTAGTCTCAAATTTGAAAATGGCGGCCATTTTGGATTTATGCTAATTAGCCAGTTTCCCGTGGTCCGATTTTGGCCGATTTTGCATATGAAGTTTAGGAGGGTCTAATCAACAACTTCCAACAATAAAACCTACTGTTGCCATTTGTTCCAGGTAGGCCAATAATTTTCATATATTGACTGAACTACTAGCAATGCCAACGCCGTCACGTTCTCGCCAGAGAATTATCTCCTATATGATTTCTCATGTGTGTTTTGATATTATCAGATCTTGAGATGGGGATTGCAAATGGGCAATTCAATCACAATTCAAGTTTCCTCACTATAAAACTCAAAAATCCTAAAAATCTAAAAATCAAAACTCCTAAACATCAAGCCATCACTTAAACTCAAGCCAACGCCCTCGCGTTCAAGTACAACATTCGGTCACGTCATTGCTGCTTGTACAGATTTTGGCATTCTGTAACCATGGCATTGATTAACGCATGGTTTCTATTCAGAAGAAACCATGCTGTTGTGGGCACAGATCCGAGACGTGTGATGAAACTACGCAAGTTCCAGGCATTGTGTGCCCAGGCACTTACCTCTGCCGGTAAAGGCAAGGAACGCAAAAGTGGCCGGCCATCCCTCGAGCAGCAGGCTGGAGTACCTCCACCCCCACCACGTAGGTCAACATTTGCCCCTGTTGCTCATGATGTACAGAAGGATGAAGTCAACTACTTCACAGTGTACTCCGATGTGAGACAAAGGTGCCAATTATGCCCAAGGGCACACTCTTATTACACGTCGATCAAATGCATAAAGTGTGATGCACACCTTTGTCTCACAAAGGACAGGAATTGTTTCTTGTATTATCACAATAGTGTACTGTGCCTTACATGTGACATGTAACTGAGGAATATAGTGTTATTCTACAGAAAAATTGTATTTTATATATTGGATATGTTTTACGGATATCATCCTCAAATGCCTGTGGACTCAAATATGAGTCCAACCCAAAATTTGGGAAACATTTTGAAAAAAAAAAAAAACTGATTTCTACACCAATTTGAAGATTTTTTTTAGCAAGTGCACTAATTTTCATGGAAAGTCCTTGAAAAGTCCTTGAATTTTAGGAGACCAAGGCTGTACAAACTCTGTTAAACGGTACAATATAAAGACTATACGACAGGATGAATTACAATATACTAAATACTGAATATACGCACAATACTCATGAAAGCCACCAGCTGTCTAATAACTCTGCTAGAACATGCACTCTTTGGATAGGTAAATCAAAATATAAACTGTACCCTTTCACAAACCCTCGTCCCTAATAGAATTTAATTACAATAATTTATACCTACAACATACGATAAATTACAACATACTGATGCATGCGCGACACTTCACATATAAACTAGTTCCTACCGAAACAATTTCCCTCCGTCTCCAATCAATGAACTGCCATCGATTGTGCGGCTTTATAAACCTGGCTGTACTACGTACACCACATAGCCTGCACCCTGCGCCAGACATAAGACTATTTAGCCTGTCTCCACGCCACTCCCATTAACAGCGCATACCGGGACCTACCCTACAGCTTTCCCAGTATGTTGCGCAAATATCGGCTTTTCATGCTCTGCCAGGTTCGGCCCGGTACCTCCCGACCATTCTTTCGTCATTATTATTACGTTACGGTAATTTGTGTTCATAGATGGCGTGATGTGTCAATATTACGTTACTATAATTTGTGTTCAAAGATGGTGCTATGTGTTGTGTGTCTAAGAAAAGGACAGGCTTTTGTTCTCAAGATGTCACTCATGGTTCATGGTGGCAGAGTAATTCTTTCACCCCTTTCAAGTTTGCATTTCTCCATGCATTTCTAAGTTTATGTAGGGTACGGCTTGTCACAGAGGCCACAAATCTTCGGTGAGTTTATCTAGGTCGATTATGTTGATTGTCAATTGTTAGTCTACAGGCAATTTGATGTTTCTTATGACCATTCCACAGACGCCTGATTCGTGTTCCCGCGCTTTATAATTGTTCTAAAAGTTATATTATTTGTAGTTAACGTGGTCGATAATTGCTTCGAAATTATGCTATTTGTAATGTCTGGCTCTATTTATCCCTGAAAATGTGAAATGTTTATCGTAGAGCTGAGGTTTGCTATTTTGGTTATAATTATTGTTGTAGAGTATCGACGTCAACACAACTAAGTGGGATTAAAGAATAAAGAATAAAGTTTACGAAGAAATAATCCTGTTGTGTACAGATACAGTTGGTGGCGCACCCTTGCATTCCCGTAACCCTATATTATACTCGAAGATTTCGCAACATGGCATTACGGTCCGGCGCAGTCTACAAGAGGCGGTCGGCTAGTCTGCCTGGAGCGTCAAACTTGTTAGAGGCTGGTGATGATCTGCCATCCGGAAGTGGAAACAAGGCTAACCCTTGCACTGGCAAACGAGGCAATGGGTTAACATTAAGCCGTCCCTCCCAAAGGGCTAGGGCTGAGTCGGAAAGGAACATAGCTGCAGGACCCGGAACCACCGTCAAGAAGCCGGCAAGTCTGCCAGCACCTCCAAAGGGAATGGTTTATAGTAACGCCAACAAGGCCGATTCTTGTGCCGTGAAGATCACAAGGGAGACTAACCTTTCTGCGGTAAAAACAAGCAAGAGTAAGAAATCTGCAACGAAGTCGAACCAGTCATCCCACCAATCAAGGGTGGAATTGCAGCAAAGGATGGTCGACCTCGAATTCCAAGAAAGGGAATTGCAAATAAAATTAGAACAACTAAAGATCGATAAAGAGAAGAAGAAGGCTCAAGTAATGATAGAAATAGAAGAGGAAGAAGACGATGACTCGGGTGCGGACAATCCAATGCTCAGCGAGATCCCCCAAGAAGACCCTGATGTTAATATGCAACGGTTCCTCAACTCCATGCCAGCCAGGGACCCTCCAACATCTGAGGCATCTGTACTACGTGACTTGGTGAACTCATTCAGGCTGCCACCGGTCCAGATTGATCGTTTCAATGGAGATCCTCTGAAATACCCAGTATGGATAACTACATTCGACAACGTGGTAGCATCCAGAACAACCAGCTCCTCCGAGAAACTCAATCTCCTCGGCCAGTATCTCGAAGGCGAGCCCTTAGAAATGGTCAGTGGCTACCTCCTACTGCAAGATCAGGAGGCTTATGAATGCGCCAGGGAGAAGTTGGCATATTGGTATGGGGGAGACTCGGTTATCAGCCGAGCGTTTCTCACTAAGCTCGAAAACTGGCCTAAGATTGACGGCAGGGACCCTATAAGTCTTAGGAGATTTTCACATTACCTAGATGAGATCTGCGCGGTGAAACATAGAATCGCAGACTTGGGCATCCTGGACTATCCACAAGAGAATTGCAAACTTGTCCGCAAACTACCAGTCTACTTGGAGAGTAAGTGGCGGTCCGTGATTATACGTGCCAAGAGTAGGGAAAACCGCTTTCCCTCCTTCGAGACTTTCGCGGATTTCGTAGTAGGATGTGCAGAAGAGGCCAACATCCCAGCGTTCGACTGCCATGCTGCAAGTCGTCCTGCCCCATCGTATCTTAATACAGCTCCGCCAAGAGCAACCAAGAAGATCCTTGCCACCGTCGAGCAGATAGATCCGTGCCAGTTATGCCAGCGTGATCATAGGTCGGTGGAATGTCCGAAGTTCATGGATGCCACAGTCGACCAGCGAGTGGAATTGATCAAGAAATGGGGGCTTTGCTTTGGTTGCATGAAATTGGGCCACCGGTCCAGGGCCTGCCGGCAGAGGCTCGCATGTTCAAGATGCAGCAAAAGCCATCCCACCTTACTGCATCGAGACACCCCTCCAGTTAGATTAGCGGTGCCGGAACCGGCACCTCACCGTGCCAGGGACATAGCCCAACCAGCCCAAGCCCGGGAAGTTTCCTCAGCCTGTGGGGGCCAAGATGGAACGTGCGTGATGGCTATAGTGCCAGTGGTAGTAAAGTCCTTGAAGAATGGCAGAGCTCTTCAGACATACGCCTTCCTCGACCCTGGTTCTAGCGTGTCTTTCTGTACAGATCAATTGAAGCAGCGGCTAGGCATTGGTGGTAGAAAAGCTAAAATCATCATCGAAACCATGTCCTCTGAATCATACACCCTTGACACGAACATCCGGAACAACCTTGCCATCACCAGCTTAGATGGTGGTAGAGATATAAAGCTCCCTCATGTCTACACCAAGACCAACCTTCCAGTCACGAAGGACCACATTCCGCGACAAGAAGATGTGGATGCATGGCCCCACCTCAGGAGTAGGGTACATTTAAAGCACATTAAAGCAGACATTGGCCTGATGCTGGGGAATGCTGTGGCCGATGCCTACACCCCTCTCGAGTCAGTGACTGGTCCAGAAGGGGAAGGCCTTCCGTTTGCTAGCCGGACCATTTTGGCCTGGACCCCTTGGTGCATAGTCAGGCCCGGCGTTGCATCCACCAATGTTGCAAACCGTGTGGAGGTCAAAGCTGTCGAAGGCCACGAACAACTGCTGGAGATGATGCGCAAGAACTCTGCGATAGACTTTCCAGAGGGTCGCTCTACGGAAAAATTGGGCCTATCGACTGAAGATAAAAGGTTTAACCAAATAGTCAACGAAGGCATTGAGTTGAAGAACGATCGGTACACCATACCGCTGCCCTGGAAGGACGCAAGCTTTGTCCTACCAGTGAATAAAGGTCAAGCCGTCAGAAGATTCGAATTATTAGAAAGAAGATTCGAAAGGGACGAAACCTTGAAGCAGAAGTATGTCGAGACGATGAAGAAAATGCGCGATCGGGGGTATGTTGAGTTGGCAGATGGACTTAAAACTGGTCCCAGAGTATGGCATATACCCCACCACCCAGTGTTTAGCGCCAAGAAGCCTGGTAAGCTAAGAGTCGTTTTTGACTGTGGGGCAAAGCAAGCAGGCGTATCACTCAACGATGTCCTGTTACAGGGGCCGGACATCACTAACAGCTTACTCGGTGTCTTGCTTCGGTTTCGAAAGGAAGAAATCGCTGTTATGGCAGACATTGAGGGGATGTTCCTTCAAGTTAAACTACAGTCATTGTTGTTGGCTATAATCAACAACCTCTGAAATAGGAGTTGATGGTCAACTGAGACCTTCTCTCCATTGATTGACAACACCTTCTGACCAAGTGTTTCCACCTGGTCTTTCTTCCGAAATGAAAACTGAAATGCATCCTGTCCTTCCATTTGATCTATTATACTCTTCCCCACTTCTTCTGCTTTATGTGGATTGGCAGATTCTGTTCCACTTACTCCTATGGCTATTTCGTAAAGATCCTCCTTATTCCCAAATGGATTGTGATCTTGAAAAACTGCAGAATCGCCTCAGCATCTTTCTGGTCTCTAGCTTTCCGGGCATGTGTCATGTCTTTATGTTGCTCACTCGTACTGTATTGATTTCCTGTATTGATTCTTGCATCATTTCATTTATTTCAACGCAAGCAGGCATTGCCAAGAGCCAGCGAGTTCGCTGATCTTCATGCATGCCTCGGCCTCACGTAAGACCACCGGTTGTCTTCAATGATCGCATTAGCTACGGCTCTATTACTAGATCTGGTGGTAGTACTGCCCAGAACCGATCAGTCCTGCGGACAACCAATAGTCCTGAATCATATTTGTTGAATAAATCTGGTTTTGTGTGTTGGAGATCCAATATATCTTGTATGTAGATATGTACACAGATTTCGCATAGTTGGAGTGTCCAGTTGCGGCATAGAATGGAAGCATCTTCTGGAGGGTACTTAGGTAGAGCATGATGTGTCCTGTGCGAAGGACTTTGAGTAATAACCGCAGGAGATCAACCATGTTCATATATTGGACCCACAATTTGCCTGTTGGACTTTGCTTGATCTTGTGTTTTTCTGCCTCCATTTGTTTAGCTACTTGTGTTAAGCTCTCATCAGCAGGGTCAGTGGTTTTCTCATCAAGAGTTTCAAGAAGGGTGTTGTCAAACGTCTCAAGAGCCTTCTTTAAGTCAGGGATTTTGTTGATCTCTGATTCATCAGCAGGAAAAGAGATGTCATATGCTCTTTGGAGCACAAGGGCGTTGAGAGAAGCATCCACCAGAAGATGGCCACGTATTGCTCGTGCATATGCTTTTCTTGTTAACACGTGGTTCACTGTATGTTCCGCATAAACGATCTCCAACACATCTGTTAGCCCAGATGATTTCATCACATGTCCGATGCTGCCAAGGAAACTCATGATGGAGTGAAATCTGCACAAATGCAGCTCTATCCTCTTGAGGTCACTTCCTTCATTCTCCCTTGTTATGATGGTCTTTGCCTTCCACCACAGTGGTTGATCAAAGGTGATGACAGGCACAGTTCCATGTCGCTTAATCTCCTCAGCAACAAAGTGAAGAGTGGAAAAGATGCAACTCAAATCAGTTAGGTCCATATCTATCAAGGAAATGGATAGATGCCTTTCCAGTATGAACCCCATCTGTAACTGCCTGCATCATACCCGACCAAACTAGCCGATTTGATCTCAATGGCCAAGATATTTCCCACAAGGTGTCAAGTTTCTGGCGCTCATCAATTGCACTGATGATTGGTAATTTTCTATACAGTAACTGAACATCTGTATAGCATTTTCTCTGTAGTACTTGACCACAATTTTTGCATTAGGTAAACCACTCTCTGGCAAGTTTATTCTTGGTACAACATGTTTTTGTTGAAACAAGAATTATGCCCATTCCATGGAAGGTACCTCGGCCGTCCAAGGTCCGTATGTTGTGATCACCATTGTCAGCGATATAATGAGTGAAGTGTCCAGCAGTCGGTATAGCCGTTCCCTTGAAATTCGCATGTAATGGCATCATATCTATGTTATGACGTTATGGTTACGAATTTGAATGGCGGCCATTTTGAAATCCAAGATGGCCGCCACCGACTGATAATGATTTTGATTGTAATGGGTTTCTTGACCCCGATAATGTTGGTTTAGACACCAAGATCATAGTTCTATGTTGAATATTAGCTGAAATATGAAAGATAATGGATTTGAATGGCGGCCATTTTGAAATACAAGATGGCGGCCACCGACCGATAATGATTTAAAATTCTGGGCTAAAGTCCGTTCACGGACGCTATTTGTAATCATAGCAGCTCGCGCCAATGTTCGACGTTCAATGACGGCAGAAGAAGTGGCAGATATCTGTGCCGATTCGGTCAGTGATATGTCGTATTTGATGTCTGACAGTAAGTATACATCTATATTACACTTCCTACTTATAACTTATAATTTTACAACTCGATATATTTACTAAAATACGGCTACTAGCACTAGCTATGGTTTAGCCATCTAGCTAACCTAGTGTTAGTCCCCGATACACTCGGAGAGCACAGACCTCCGCCAAAGCAGCTGAATTCTCTCACTGTGCAAAATTTTATTTATTAATTAATTAATTGAGTGAACAATTTAATAGAAGAAACAAATGAACAATGAGACGATTCACTGACCCGTGACAGCACAACGAAAATGTACGCGAGCTACAGACCGAAGATGGGAACAATATTCTAAGGGGGGCTATACGTCTGTTCGATGAGTTAGAGTTGCATGTTAAATGGCTCTCTATATGTGCCACAGGCAATGAGTGTGATAACGTGCATGCCCACTGGCAGTTTCTGTTACAGATATGATGTCGGACCTCTACATGGAAGAGGTTGCCGCTGCTGCTGCTGCCGCCGCGAAGATACTCATGGCGGAGATGAAGGGTGACGAGAGGCCATAACTGAACGAGCTGAAAGAGCTGAGCGAGGCGGAGGCGGTGCTGCAGGAGGAAGCCTTCAACCTTCTGCCTTTGCTGCTCTCACCCATGTCCGATGGCTTCATGGAGGCAGCTGAGAGCAAAGAGAACGAGACCGCCGCGGCACCCACATCATTCGAGGGCGAGTACGAAATACCCTACCGGTGCCAATTCCCGGGGTGCGGTACCTCATGTAAGGAACGGCGGTACTTACACTGCCACTTTGAAGAACATCATATCAAAGTCTACCTGGGGTACCGCTGCGAGAGGTGCAAGGTTCCTCGCCAGAATTAAGGCGCCCGGTTGAACAGTATCCGTGGCCAATTAGCTACTGTTCACCGGTGGCCCAAACAAGACCAGCCGCACCTCTCCACCCAGTGGCTTGAGCGCAAGGACGAGGGCAAGATCGACTGGGACTTGGCCCATGTGCCTCCCGGTTTCCGGTTGCGTGGTGGGGCAGAAGAGAGGCTGGCAAGAATGAAGCGACTACCTGGATTGGGTCTCCACGAAAAGGACCGGCGGCCTTTTAGGTCCTTGGTCGTGGAGACAATTCTCGTCGGTCGGCACCTGAGAGGTGTACAGGGAGCACCGCCCTGCAGATAGGAGAGCCCACCGAAGCCACCCGTACACCGCAGCCACTACGGCCAATTCTCATCCAACCAAAGGTGCGACTGTACCAATGAGAGGAGATAGCAAGCAGGAGCCAGCCGGCGCCAATGTGAGCCACGCAGACGTCCGCGCCACGGTCGGAAAGATCATTACCAAAGAGGGCGTAGGCAAGATACCAGCTGCCCTGAGGTTGGCGTGCGATATCATCCGGCACGATGACGCCATAGTCCCCGACGCTGTCTGCAGGATGTCGGCGGCCCTAGGCCGACAAGAAGATGCCCGCCGAGAGTACAATATTATCAAAGACGGCCTCTTGGAACAAGAAGCACAGGAACGCCGTAAGCAGAGACAAGAGGTGTGGCCATGGCTCAGGTGAGCAGGGAGTTGAAGAAGATAGGCGAGTAGAGGGACGAGATGAAGGCTAGATTGGAGAAGGCTTCAACCCCTGCCCCCCTGACCCTCGGCCGCTGCCTCAGGTACCTCAGGGGACAAAAGTACCTCGTCGCCATATTCGACGAGCAGGGACTGCCGCTCTGCAAGCTTCCACCTGACCTGGAGTGGAAGGAGGGCAAGATGCAGAATAAGGACTCATAGTGGAATCAAGTATCTGGGGGAGGGGAGGGGTTAACTTGGATTTAATTTTCTTTACATTATAGGCAAGGCTTCCTCAGGACACGGTAACTAATCATAAGGTAAATTCACCCGGTTGTTACATTGGTATTGTCATGGACCCTTACGGGGTCGGGGGTATGTATTGTTTTTCTGATATCATCGGTAATGTTACATGCAACTTTTTTGGACGAGTTGTTCGGCCATTTCAACAATTTTGGTGCATTACAGTACATTGTAATTACAGCATTTCGGTACATATAGTGTTATCCAACAGCAAGATGAACTCCAACAAGCCCAAAAACACAGCTAACTAGAAAGGGCAGTTGTCGCAACTACATGTATCCCCGGTTTCCTCCCCAAGATGTGTAAAGTATACGAATTTTTGGTCGAGTGAGCGTGCGCGCAGCCACGACGGAAGTCGCAACAAAATCGCTCGCAGACCAATCAAAATTAGAGCTGCCGTCACATGATTTCAAAATAGCGGGCCCAATTTTATTGACTTGGACGCACGAGTTAGAAGCAGAATTAATAGATTTATGGAGTGAGAGGCCTGTCTTTT
>NW_014577161.1:18221-29136 GCF_000485595.1 Priapulus caudatus
TGCGTTGCTGCTTATCCTGCGGCAGAGATGAACTGGGGATTTCGGTCTGTCCGATGCTTGCCAAGAGTAGAGTTGCTCCAGTGAAATACACCTCCATACCTCGGCTAGAGTTAACTGCTGCAATGATGGCAGCCCGAATAGGAGATATCCTCCTGGCCGAACTAGATGTCAATGAAGCATTCTATTGGACTGACAGCCAGACGGTGCTTAAGTACATAGGGAGCGACACCCGCAGATTCAAGGCATTTGTCGCTAATCGGGTGTCTATCATCTTGGATCTGACAGACGTCAACCAATGGAACTATGTTAGAACGCACAACAACCCGGCAGATGAGGCATCCCGTGGTCAATCGATCGATGAATTCCTCCAGAATTCTCGATGGATAAGAGGACCAGACTTCCTGTATCAGCCTCCCGTGAGCTGGGAAAGCCTGCAACAGCCTATACCTGTTGAAAACGAGACTGTTGATCCAGAAGTAAAGCAGATTTGCAATGCTGTGGTACATGACAACCACGCTTGCTTCATTGATGAGTTAATGCCAAGATGCTCTAGCTTCACCAAACTCAAGAGAGTTGTAGCCACAGTCCTCAAGTTCGTGGCCAAGTTGAAGAAAACCTACCAGCTGGATTCTGGCAGCTTATCCGTAGAAGATTTGAAGCAAGCTGAGACCATGATTCTTTCTCATGAGCAGATGAGGTTTTTCCAGGTCGAACTGACTGCATTGACCGGAGGCATAGAGAAAGATATCAACACAGTAATGAGACGAAGTTCACTGAGGGCCATCAATCCCACTCTGCGGGGAGGACTTATTACAGTTGGCGGACGCTTGAGACGTGCAGATCTGCCCGAAGAGTCCAAACATCAACGTGTTATTTCCAAGAGCTCGCCAATTGCCGGTATGATCATCATGGAGACCCACCGCTCATTAGGTCACATGGGGAAGTCTGCAGTCCTGACTACGCTGTGGAAAAGGTATTGGATCATCGGCGCCAGCGCAGTCATCCGTAGCGTCATGGGAAGCTGCACTGTATGCAGGAAATATCGTGCAAGGAGGGGAGAGCAAATGATGGCTGCTCTGCCTAAGGAGAGAGTGATGAGTGACCAACCGCCCTTCACCAACGCAGGACTGGATATGTTTGGACCCATCGAGATTAGGAGAGGACGGAGCACGGTGAAAAGATATGGGCTTATCTTCACCTGCCTTGCCACAAGAGCCATCCACCTTGAAATACTGCAATCGGCGGACACTGATAGCTGCCTAAATGCGTTGCGCAGATTCATCTGTCGACGGGGATCAGTCACCTGAAGCACAAGGTAATAGCTCTGCTATAGAAGGGGATGATTATCAGGTTAGGTGTGTAGCCTCACAGTGTGAGTCGACCAGTGACAGTGCACGAAACTTTTATTGTTTGGACAATTTTGCTAATAATGACAAAGTGATCCAATACTTGACTGGGTTTGACAGCATAGAGCACTTCATGTTGTTTTTCTCAATTGTGGGTCCATGCGTACATAGGCTTAATAACACGGTGTGGGAATGAAATTGCAGTAATACATGTGGGTGAAAAATATTTGCCTTTTTACCACTGCTTTAACCAAAAATTCCCACGTAGTTTTGATTGATATCATCCAAAATTAAATTTACCCTTTTTAGAAAGCATTGATGTGTTCTGAATGTGGTGTGGAGAGCTCAAGGAAGAACAGCTTAAAGAGGCACATGAAGGTTAAGCATGGTTTGCATATAGAGGAGGCTAAAAACTATACAAAGTGTTTAATTTCCACGTGTGAGAAGACGTTCTATCATAAGATGCAGATGTTTAGGCATATAGAAGAGGCCCATGATATCAACTTAGAAGCTAGTCAGCACAAGTTTCCATCATATGAAGAGTTTCTGCAATGGAGGGAGAACGAGGAGATGAATAATTATGTTTATTTTAGTAAGCAGATGGGAGTAAAAAAAAGGAAAGAACGATGTTGAATATGTGTATTTCGTTTGTCAGAAAGATGGGAAGAAAGTCGGATAGGTCGAATCCAAAATGCCAAGCTAAGACAGGTATACTTTGTTCTGCACGAATGATTGCTCATAGAACAGTGGAAGAGGGTGTGCAAGTAAGATACATAAAATCGCACAACCATCCCATTTCGTTTGTCGATACAATGCACCATCCTATTCCCCGAAGCATCAAGAAGTCCAGTGAAGGAAAGATACGCTCTAAATGTACCAACAGAGGTCATCATGAATGATTTGAGAGATGGATTAGGAGAAAGAGATAATCGAGGGGAAATTGACAATCTTAAAGGTCACCAATTGCTCACAAATAGACGAATACGTGAAATGAGGAGAAAATCGAAGGTAAACTAGGATGATGCTCACTCCATTTTCATGGTGGTTTCCCAGCTGAGAGAAAAAATTTGATCCGATTCTAGTCTTCAAACCAAAGAATGGCAAGGTAGAAGAAGTTGGTGATCCCTCTATTGAAAATTTGCCCAAATCCAATGAGTTATTTCTTTTTGGTTTCCAAACTAAAGAACAGCTGGCTATGATGAGATTGTACAATGATATTCTTATAATTGATGCAACACATGGAACCAATCAGTATGGTTTTCAATTAGTTAACATTCTTGTTCCTGATGAGTGGGGAAAGGGGTATCCTGTTGGACACTTTATCACAAGCAATGTAAACGATAGGGTGCTCTACTATTTTTCCAAGGCCATCAAGGATAGATGTCCAGACATGGAAATAAATGTAATCATGTCAGATGCAGATTACAGTTTAGCACAATCTATTAAGGCTGTCTTTGGGGAAGACATCCATCTACTGTGTAAATGGCATGTTCAGCGAGCATGGCAGAGATCACTTCGGCAGTATTTGAAAGATCAGGAACTGTTAGGCAATGTGTGGAACGATTTATTGATGATTTTGGATGTCAAGAGCTCAAACGAATTTGACGATTTGGTTAAGGAATTTAAAGAACGATATTCCGATACATGCAGTGGTTTTGTAACTTATTTTTGTAGCAATTATTTGAAACCTGGTAAGCCTGAACAGTGGGCAATGTGCTACCGGAATTTCCCACACAGGGGTACGGATACCACGATGTTCGCAGAGTCGTTCCACAATAGACTCAAGTCATACTACTTTAAAAAGAAGTTGAATAGACGAGTTGATGACCTCATATCAACATTACTCATGATAGAAGTAGAAGACTATGTGCGAAGATTTGGTGACCTAAAGTTACTAAAACCTCAACGCAAGACTGACACCACGAGGACACATCAGAGAGGAATCGACATTTCAGACAATTGCGTTAAGAAGTTGGATATTGATGTATGGCTCATTCAGTCTCAAGATAAAGATAATTCTGAAAAATGGTATTATGTACAACGGATAGATGAAGAATGCAGAGAAGATTTCTGCTTCAACAAATGTAGCATTTGAAAACGCTCTTAATTAGGTTAAAAAGGTGTAAAAGTATAGTATTTGATCTCTATATGAATGGGTTAAAGCTACAGCCTCTGGCAACAAAAATTGCCATCAACAGCACACTGTGACGCGGCAAAAGCCACAAAAATTGCATGTACAAGCAACGAAAATGGTGAAGTGTACTACCTGCTTAACAGTAACAGTAATTAACGAAAACGCAGGTAATAGAACGTAGCAAAAGTATTGTTTATTTAGCCAACTTAAAAATTCCGGAGCGGTGTTGTGTGCCTGAATGCAAAAACCAGAATGGTGGACACGAATTTCTACCAAGTCCCAACTGTGCTGTTTAGTAGGAATAATAACAACAATAACAAGTAATAATAATAATTAATAGTAATTCTACTATTGTATTATGGTGATATGTACTTTAAATTCTAATAGTAATATTACTAATAACTGTGCAGCCGTTAGAATAGAGTCCTACTTTTCCATAGCACACGGAAAGAAGAGACTCAAGGTTGGAGTTGTCCCCACCTTATTTACATTCCGTAAGAAGACTTCCCTGTGTGCTGCAGATAGAATAGAAAGAGCTGCTGCAAGAAACGATCAAGCATAGCAAGTTGAAATCAATGCACCTAACATTGCTGTGAGCATAAGTGAACATGAATTCACTATCGAGTGTGGTTGAGATAGCTGTGCCTGAAGCACAAGGTAATAGCTCTGCTATAGAAGGGGATGATTATCAGGTTAGGTGTGTAGCCTCACAGTGTGAGTCGACCAGTGACAGTGCACGGGACTTTTATTGTTTGGACAATTTTGCTAATAATGACAAAGCGATCCAATACTTGAATGGGTTTGACAACATAGGGCACTTCATGTTGTTTTTCGCAATTGTGGGTCCATGCGTACATAGGCTTAATAACACTGTGTGGGAATGAAATTGCAGTAATACATGTGGGTGAAAAATATTTGCCTTTTTACCACTGCTTTAACCAAAAATTGCTACGTAGTTTTGATTGATCTCATCCAAAATTAAATTTACCCTTTTTATAATGCATTGATGTGTTCTAAATGTGGTGTGGAGAGCTCAAGGAAGGACAGCTTAACGAGGCACATGAAGGTTAAGCATGGTTTGGATATAGAGGAGGCTAAAAACTATACAGTGTTTAATTTCCACGTGTGAGAAGACGGTCTATCATAAGATGCAGATGTTTAGGCATATGGAAGAGGCCCATGATATCAACTTAGAAGCTAGTCAGCACAAGTTTCCATCATATGAAGAGTTTCTGCAATGGAAGGAGAACAAGGAGATAAATAATTATGTTTATTTTAGTAAGCAGATGGGAGTAAAAAGAGGAAAGAACGATGTTGAATATATGTATTTCGTTTGTCAGAAAGATGGGCCCAGTGAGATTCACCATAAAAGGAAGTCGGATGGTCGAATCTGAAATGCCAAGCTAAGACAGGTATACTTTGTCCTGCAAGAATGTTTGCTCATAGAACAGTGGAAGAGGGTGTGCAAGTAAGATACATAAAATCGCACAACCATCCCATTTCGTTTGTCGATACAATGCACCTGTAACAACCACGTTACAAGGCAACTCCCCCCCCCCTCATGCGACGCGGACTCCCCGCGACGCTGCATCCTTTCTACGCAATTTAATTTTCTTTACATTATAGGCAAGGCTTCCTCAGGACACGGTAACTAATCATAAGGTAAATTCACCCGGTTGTTACATTGGTATTGTCATGGACCCTTACGGGGTCGGGGGTATGTATTGTTTTTCTGATATCATCGGTAATGTTACATGCAACTTTTTTGGACGAGTTGTTCGGCCATTTCAACAATTTTTGTGCATTACAGTACATTGCAATTACATAATTTCCGTACATATAGTGTTATCCAACAGCAAGATGAACTCCAACAAGCCAAAAACACAGCTAACTAGAAAGGGCAGTTGTCGCCAACTACATGTATCCGCCGTGTTCTCCCCAAGATGCGTAAGTATACGAAGTTTGGTCGAGTGAAGTGTGCGCCAAGCCACGACGGAAATCGGCCACAAAATCAATCGCAGACCAATCAAAATTAGAGCTGCCGTCACATGATTTCAAAATGGCGGGCCCAATTTTATTGACTTGGACCACCGAGTTAGAAGCAGAATTAATAGATTTATGGAGTGAGAGGCCTTGTCTTTTTGACAACAAAGCTCCCGAATACAGCAACAGAGTACTCAAGGCGATGACCATAAATGAAGTGTCCCAACTTCTTGGACAACCATGTACAGGAAGTAGAGCAGTTTTTAGGCAGGCACCGACTGTTCGTAGGCCTGGCTAGTGCATTTGCTTCGCAGAATCACGCACATGAATGCTATATGCATCGTTATCATTTGTGTATAATAGGATTAGTGTAACAGGGCGATTGTTTCTTGTCTATGCCAACCCAAGACTCGTTTTGAAAACGCTCTTAATTAGGTTAAAAAGGTGTAAAAGTATAGTATTTGATAACTGTATATGAATGGGTTAAAGCTACAGCCTCTGGCAACAAAAATTGCCATCAACAGCACACTGTGACGCGGCAAAAGCCACAAACATTGCATGTACAAGCAACGAAAATGGTGAAGTGTACTACCTGCTTAACAGTAACAGTAATTAAAGAAAACGCAGGTAATAGAACGTTGCAAAAGTATTGTTTATTTAGCCAACTTAAAAATGCCGGGGCGGTGTTGTGTGCCTGAATGCAAAAACCAGAATGGTGGACACGAATTTCTACCAAGTCCCAACTGTGCTGTTTAGTAGGAATAATAACAACAATAACAAGTAATAATAATATTAATAGTAATTCTACTATTGTATTATGGTCATATGTACTTTAAATTCTAATAGTAATATTACTAATAACTGTGCAGCCGTTAGAATAGTCCTACTTTTCCATAGCACACGGAAAGAAGAGAGTCAAGGTTGGAGTTGTCCCCACCTTATTTACATTCCGTAAGAAGACTTCCCTGTGTGCTGCAGATAGAATAGAAAGAGCTGCTGCAAGAAACGATCAAGCACAGCAAGTTAAAATCAATGCACCTAACAACATTGCTATGAGCATAAGTGAACATGAATTCACTATCGAAAGTGTGGTTGAGATAGCTGTGCCTGAAGCACAAGGTAATAGCTCTGCTATAGAAGGGGATGATTATCAGGTTAGGTGTGTAGCCTCACAGTGTGAGTCGACCAGTGACAGTGCACGAAACTTTTATTGTTTGGACAATTTTGCTAATAATGACAAAGTGATCCAATACTTGACTGGGTTTGACAGCATAGAGCACTTCATGTTGTTTTTCTCAATTGTGGGTCCATGCGTACATAGGCTTAATAACACGGTGTGGAAATGAAATTGCAGTAATACATGTGGGTGAAAAATATTTGCCTTTTTACCACTGCTTTAACCAAAAATTCCCACGTAGTTTTGATTGATATCATCCAAAATTAAATTTACCCTTTTTAGAAAGCATTGATGTGTTCTGAATGTGGTGTGGAGAGCTCAAGGAAGAACAGCTTAAAGAGGCACATGAAGGTTAAGCATGGTTTGCATATAGAGGAGGCTAAAAACTATACAAAGTGTTTAATTTCCACGTGTGAGAAGACGTTCTATCATAAGATGCAGATGTTTAGGCATATAGAAGAGGCCCATGATATCAACTTAGAAGCTAGTCAGCACAAGTTTCCATCATATGAAGAGTTTCTGCAATGGAGGGAGAACGAGGAGATGAATAATTATGTTTATTTTAGTAAGCAGATGGGAGTAAAAAAAAGGAAAGAACGATGTTGAATATGTGTATTTCGTTTGTCAGAAAGATGGGAAGAAAGTCGGATAGGTCGAATCCAAAATGCCAAGCTAAGACAGGTATACTTTGTTCTGCACGAATGATTGCTCATAGAACAGTGGAAGAGGGTGTGCAAGTAAGATACATAAAATCGCACAACCATCCCATTTCGTTTGTCGATACAATGCACCATCCTATTCCCCGAAGCATCAAGAAGTCCAGTGAAGGAAAGATACGCTCTAAATGTACCAACAGAGGTCATCATGAATGATTTGAGAGATGGATTAGGAGAAAGAGATAATCGAGGGGAAATTGAAAATCTTAAAGGTCACCAATTGCTCACAAAGAGACGAATACGTGAAATGAGGAGAAAGTCGAAGGTCAGCCCTAGACTCCACTCGGATAATGCTCACTGGATTTTCATGGTTTCCCAGCTGACAGGAAAAATTTGACCCGATTCTAGTCTACAAACCAAAGAATGTCAAGGTAGAAGTTGGTGATCCCGCTATTGAGAATTTGCCCACATCCAATGAGTTATTTCTTCTTGGTTTCCAAACTAAAGAACAGCTGGCTATGATGAGATTGCACAATAATATTCTTATAATTGATGCAACACATGGAATCAATCAGTATGGTTTTCAATTAGTTAACATTCTTGTTCCTGATGAGTGGGGAAAGGGGTATCCCGTTGGAAACTTTATCACAAGCAAATTAAACGATAGAGTGCTTTACTATTTTTCCAAGGCCATCAAGGATAGATGTCTAGACATAGAAATAAATGTAATCATATCAGAAGCAGATTACAGTTTAGCACGATCTATTAAGGCTGTCTTTAAAGAAGACATCATCCATCTACTGTGTAAATGGCATGTTCAGCGAACATGGCAGAGATCACTTCGACAGAATTTGAAAGTTCAGGAACTGTTAGGCAATGTGTGGGATGATTTATTGGTGATGTCAAGAGCTCAAACGAATTTGACGAATTGGTTAAGGAATTTAAAGAACGATATTCTGATACATGCAGTGGTTTTGTAACTTATTTTTGTAGCAATTATTTAAAACCTGGTAAGCCTGAACAGTGGGCAATGTGCTAGCGGAATTTCCCACACAGGGGTACAGATACCACGATGTTCGCAGAGTCGTTCCACAATAGACAAAAGAAGTTGAATAAACGAGTTGATGACCTCATATCAACATTACTCATGATAGAAGTAGAAGACTACGTGCGAAGATTTGGTGACCTAAAGTTACTAAAACCTCAATGCAAGACTGACACCACGAGGACACGACATCAGAGAGGAATCAACATTTCAGACAATTGCGTTGAGAAGTTGGATAATGATGTATGGCTCATTCAGTCTCAAGATAAAGATAATTCTGAATGAAAGTGTCAATGACACTGTAGCTCACCACAAAAAAGGACACAAATGAGTGAGTAAGAAGAAGTCAGTTTTATTTGAGCAACCATCTACGTACATTATAGAAACAATTGCCATCTGTATATCGCAATAATAATTTATAAACCAAAATGAATTACAATTTGTGACCATAGATGGCGCTATACCCGCTTTGTAGCAATGGCGTTTGAAATAAATAGGTTATGCTGCATTCCGACATGTTTTGTAAAACTTTACTCTAATATAGACGTTTTATCGGCAGGGTGGAGAGGAAATACCAATTTTGCATTAAAGATATTGTCAATGAAATCTTGTAAAACGAACCAGACGAGTGTGACACCACACTGTTTGTGTCTATATAATATGCTATATAATTGCCTAACCCTACCTAATTTGCATAATTTTTTTTTAAATATCAAAACCCGTAGCCCTTATTCATTCACATACCAAAAATGAGCAAAACCCGTTGAACCTGAACTGACTAATGGCAATTCCCATTTTTTGCCAAAACATTGCCGTGGCTCGAAAGTACGTCGACTGGCGTGCTCCAAAATAGGACGTTTAATATGGGAGCATAGCAGTAACAACTATACCCAATTTCATACATATGGGCCAAACGGTTCCTGAGTTATCGTTGACCGTAGCGAAATGTTGACGGACGGTCGGACGGACGGACATATGACGGACAACGACCCATGGCAATACCTCAGCTTGACGATGCCAAGGTGAGCTAAAAATGGTATTATGTACAACTCATAGATGAAGAATGCAGAGAAGACTTCTGCTTCAACAAATGTAGCGAGTTTGCATGTGCTGGTCTTTGCTCACATCTTTATGAATGCGAATGCCCTGACCCATCTACATTGTGCTAGCACATTCATAAGATCCAAATATTTGAGTTAAGAGCCTTAAATGTTAAGATCAACAACAAAATTAATCAAGGTGAGGAGGCAAATAATATCGTTTTGTTGCAACTTCTGATGCTGAGCAGCAAACACAAAACGAGCAACAATTAATGCAAAAATCTGTTGCAAAGTGTGAGGCTGATTTCGACGAGCTCATGGGATATTTAAGACAAAGAAGTTCAAAAAATGTTTCTCCCCAGTATTATAGGTACCATAAAATCTCTGTTGGCCCCATGTAAACTGGTATCTGAGGGTGCTGTTAGCCATGCTGATCCAGATGAGATGAAAGGAGACCCCATTGCCCCTAACACAAAGCCAGATTTGCAGAAAATGAATAAAGCCTCGAAAAAACGAAAAGCATCGCCATCCATTTTTCAAAGGCGGATTGAACACAATGAATTTGAAAAAGAGAGAAGACTACAGTTAATAAACGAGTCGGCCTGTAGAGTTTTCAAATAAGATGTGTGAAATTTTGGACAGGTTATATTCAGATAAAAAAGAAAAAAAAAGAAAAATAGTCATAGTCAGCATGTTATCATAAGTAAGCAGTTTGAAGTTCTTCAGTTAATAACCTTCGGTTAGCAATTATGTACATGACATTGTAAGCCTAAGGGTTAAACTATTCTTAGCATAAGATCTAACATTCTATCCAAGGTGAGGAGGAATGTAGAGGAATAGTTAAGTTGAACGATTATTGTTTGATTCTGACACTAAGTGGCAGCAGGTCACTAGAGCTAAGGACAAGCTCAAGCAATACCGGGAAGGGGGGAGTATCGTTATTGGTTTTGGTTGGTAGAATTGTGTACGTCTTTTGGACATTGACCATTTACCACTAGACCGCTTGGTCATTAGACCGTTTGGTCATTTACCACGAGACCGACTGACTTATTTACTTGTCTTCAGATTATTTCGAAGCACCGGAATAAAATAGTAGTGAAGGGAATTGTTGGAAAGGAATTGGGCGGAGACGGAGTGCCGCCAAGAAATGGCAGCACGAGAGGCTGCCGCGGCACGGGCTGTCGAGGAGGCCCGCCTCACCAAGGGAAGAAGAAGAGAAGTCCTCAAGGGGCTCTATCGCTGGGAGCGAGTGAGGGCGAGAGCGGCGGCAGCAGTGGCGCCGCCATCACCAACACCGCCGGCGCGGTTCTCTGCTCCTGCGCTCCCGGCCACCGTGAAAGCGTCGCCGGAGCCTGCCAACACCGCCGCCGCCCGATCGGGGCCCGGCGGACGTCCGGAGTGGCACCTCTTCGATTTGAATTCGAAAGCGGCACCTTTTCCGATTGATCTTCTAAATATGTGTGTGAATTTGTACAAGTACAACTTTTGGTCTCGTCGTTGCTACTTATACAGATTTTGGCATTCTGTAACCATG
>NW_014577161.1:29981-35159 GCF_000485595.1 Priapulus caudatus
CTCGAAAAAACGAAAAGCATCGACATCCATTTTTCAAAAGCGGATTGAACCCAATGAATTTGAAAAGGAGAGAAGACTACAGTTAATAAACGAGTCAGACGAAGACGATGACTTCGAGACACCATTTAAACGACAAGCAGTCCACAAGCCAGTTAATTTCACGCCATCATTTGACGTTGGTGATGGAAAATTACGTGTGACGCTATTAGCAATCGGTCCGCATAATATTTCAATGCTTTACATGAAATCCATTGAACAGTCTCTGCCTTCTGCTGAAATCGATGCTCTACTCAAGGAGACTGATGACCGGTTTAGAATATGATGGCTTCATGATGAAGTTATTAATGGTTTTATCTGGATGCTAAAAGAGAGCAATCCTAACATTTTGTATGCCTCAGCTACTGCCATGCAAGCACTAAAGACGGGAGGATCTATGGAAAGATTATGGCGGGACGTGGCTCTTCAAGATAAAGACTTCATTCTATTTCCCACTAACTATAATGGTAATCACTGGGTTATGTTTGCTTTTGACGTTTCACAAGGGAAGTTGTTATTTTTGGACCCAATGATATCAACCAACATTCCTTCAGGTGCTCTGAAAATAGCAGATCGTATTATCAATCTTTTAAATGTCAAATTTAATATTCAGAACGTGTGTACTGTATCTCCAGACCGCGTGTACCAACAAGATTCATCAAGCTGTGGAGTCTTTGTATGCTTTTATGCCAGTCAACTTGCACATAACTCTCCTTTAACTGATCAATTTAATTCGTCTCATTACAGAAAGCACATTTATAACATTCTTTTGGATAGATGCAATTTGGTAACAGCAAAGATCAGAAACACTTGTGGCAAATGCAAAACTACTGACACTATTCCTGGTGGATGGGTAGCATGCAACAGATGTCAAAGATGGTATCACTGTAAATGTGTTCAGCTGAAATATACAGATGCGAAGGACAGTAACTTTTTATGCACATGAGCTCATAGTTTGCTAAGAAGAACAGTAGCTAAATTTATTAAGGATTATGGCGGTTGTTTTCTCGATTTATATGTCGTCTATCCACTAGACCCGAGTTGTTATCTCTCTATCTATATATCCTCTCTCTATATAGTTCTCTCTCTCTCATCTGAGTTCTCATGTGTGTCTTCAGATTACCTGATGTTGTGGGCATACGCCATTATGTATTTTAACTAGGCTTCCACCATAGCACAGAGTATCATTTAAAAATCTATCTCTATTTGCTGAATGCTAAGCAGAGAAGCAGTGTGTACAATTTTTCAAGTCTTTGGATAGCAAATACTTTTCATTGCAAAATGCTTTCCATAAAAATTCACGCACCTCTCCCTCTCGCGTTCTCTCTCTATCAGTTTCTGGAGTTGGCTGTTGTGTCTTCAAAAAAAAAAGATTCCTAATGTTGAATTTTTTGTCATTCTTCACACTATAGGTGATATCATATGTAAATCACAAGTACATACTCGTGATATACCGCTAACACATTACCCAGGGGACATACCCAGTGAATACCCAGGTGATTACAGTATATATAGAACTAGTAGCTAAATTTTATTAGGATTATGGCGTTGTTTTCCTTGATTTATATTTCGTCTATCATCTAGACCCGAGTTGTTATCTCTCTCTTTATTTCTCTCTCTTTCTCAGGTATAGGTCCTCTCTCTATATAGTTCTCTCTCTCTCTCATCTGAGTCCTCCTCGTCCCGCATGAAGGCTGAACTGTCTTCCGTTAACACGCTATCAAAAAAAGGTCGACATAAAAATACGCGTTATCAAAGATATTCATTCTTTACATGGAATTGGCATGAGGTGGGATTGTGGTTAAGGGGTCCGGTGGGTCGCGACGCGAACTCGGCTCGAGGGAGAGAGAGAGGAAGACCCTTCACACCACACTCCAGCATCAACGCTCTGACGCCATGCCGTTCTCGCGTGCGTCCCCGATGTCCGGCGGCGACGAGTGCTGCCCACTTGGTGTTAACTCACTGAACGAGAACTTTTTACGCCGTTCATGGTCTCGGGCGACGAGCGAGACGAGCGGAGTAGGACTTTGCTGCTTGCCAATCCGGGGGTGCGGTTCGACACCAGGTTTCCTACGACAGGCCGACATGCCTAGCCCTTACAAGCCAATCGTTTGCCTTTACCGTAACGCCTCTCGACTTCCCATTTGCTTACCTACATTGTTCTATGAACTAGAGGCTCTTCACCTTGAAAAGCTGCTGCGGATATGGGTACGATCTGGCACTATTTTGATATTATAAGTTTGAAAATTTTAGTTGAGATACCTAATGCAATCACTAAAGATGGGAGCATCTACGGAAAGATTATGGCAGGACGAAGCTCGTGTTCTCTTCAAGATAAAGACTGGTCATTACTATTTCCCACTAACTATAATGGTAATCACGGGGTTTTGTTTCGCTTTTGACGTTTCACAAGGGAAGTTGTGTTTATTTTTGGACCAATGATATCAACCCAACATTTCTTCAGGTGCTCTGAACTAGCAGTCGTATTATACAATCTTTTAAAATGTTCAATTTATATTCAGCAACGTGTTGCACTGCATCTCAAGATGCGTGTACAACAAGATTCATCAAGCTGTTGGACGTCTTTGTATGACTTTTATGCCAGGTCAACTTGCACATAACTCTCCTTTAAACTAGATCAATTTTAATTCGTCTCATTACAGAAAGCACATTTATAACATTTCTTTTGGGATAGATGCAATTTGGGTCACAGCAAGATCAGAAACACCTTGTGGGCAATGGCAAAACTACTGACCGATTTCCTGGTGGTATGGGTTAGCAGTTGCAAGCAGATTGTCAAAGATGGCTATCACTGGTAAATGTGTTCAGCTGAATACTACAGATGCGAAGGACAGTAACTGTTTATGCCATGAGCTCATAGTTTGTTAAGAAGAACAGTAGGTAAATTTATTGAGGATTATGGCGGTTGTTTTCTTGCCATGCCATGCCTTGGAAAATACACGGGCTCCATGTAGCTTGTGTGTGGTTGGGGCCTTGTTTTTTTACACGCTTTGTTGAGGTCTTTGGGATCCAGGCATACTCTCAACTTCCCATTACTCTTCTCCTGCCGATTGCTAGCGACGAGAACCCAGGTCTGTCGGACTTTTACTGACTTTTTCATGACTTCGCATGGACTCCATCTATCCAGCTCTTTCCCGGGAGTTCTTCCCTTTGAGATGCATCGGAAAAGTTCCTTGCCGGATGTACAACAGGTACAACATCAAGTTCAAGCGCAATGTCATACTCCCCCGGAAATTGGGTTTGGGACCACAAAGTACCCCAATCATGATAAATCAGAAAGTCAAAAGAAAAGTTAAATATTGAAACGAATAACGTAGAAGCGCCCCACAGGTGCTGTCCAAGGCGAAAGTCGAAATGGAAGCTCTTGTTGAGGATCGCCTGGGTCTGGTTCCTTGTAATTCCCTTCAGGATGGAACTTCCAGGACAACCTCGCGGAGGACAAGATTGCCGGAGGCAACAGTTCTCGTAACCTGTGACATTGTGCCTGACATAGACCATGGAAACGTGGTAACAGTGCAATACCCAGGGATACTGAATGAGGAGCGTAGTGCTGGCTTGACGGGTGATGAGTTGACCTTTAAGACATCAGAGAAAGAAATTGGTGGCTTCATGCATGAACTGTTGGGTGAGATCCTGTTTCCAGGAAGAGCATCAGAAGAAAGATTTGTCCACTATAGGAGGGTGACTGGCTCTGACCATTTAACCCCCGATTATATAGTGCAAAAAGAGATGACAAAGTCCTCGGCCTCGAGCTGAAAACATTGTGGACAACTTCAACAGAACTCAAAATAAATAGCAAACTAGAGCAGTTTATTCAAAATATGGTCATGGACTGATGAAAAAGGATATACAGAAGGTAATCTTGGAATTGAGCTATTCCCAATAGTGCTGACTAGAGATTCAGTGTACAGCCCCGCACCACTACCTGACGAAATAATGGCAAAAATAGCTGTTGGTCAGAGTGAATGAACAAATTAGACTAACAGCTTCTGAAAAACACATTCTTGTAAGCGATGGGGCAGCCTCGACTTAAGGACTAGCGAAAAGCGTTTTAGAGCAGACGGTGGGGTTGGAAGCAGGGGGGGGGGATAAGCTGAGAGAGAACTCGCATAATCCTCTCACCCATCACAAACACAATCTAAGAGAAATGGAGTAATCTGGCAAAAGCACATTTTGAGCCACAAGGAGAAAGAGCAACTTAGCAAGGCACTGGATGCAGGTGCAAAAAAGCACATGAAAGCTGCCCTGCACGATCCTGAAGAGAGAGCTAATGAGGCCAGGAGAATTGCAGGGGAGAGAGCTGAAGCCTACAGAGAGAAGTGCAAAGAGAGGGGGACTCAAATTGCAGAGAGCCCTATCATTAAACTACCCTTCCTTATATTCAAAGAGAAAAAGGCAGGTGAAGATGAGGTCTCAGATGCCATACCTAAGGATGAAGACAGCTTATGATCAGACTTGCGGAAGGCTCTGCCAAATACCAAGAGTACCGCGACGCCAAGGCAAAGGAAAGAGACGGGGGGGGGCGGGGGGGGGTCAATGAGGAAAGGAACATTCGTAAGTGAAACGGTAGGAAAGGGCCTAGTGATAGTCTCAAGAAGAAAAGAATGAGGCAGAGAAACAGAATAAAATTCAAGCTCCCTCCAGAGTTAAGGATAGCTTTTGCATCCAGAGGCCTCATAGAAAAAAGGTGGAGAAACTCCCCCGCTGTGAAGATTGCAAAAGAGCAGTCCAAACTGCCTTTCCATCCTGATGTGCCTACCGAGGACATAGATACATTCTAGGACCAGAGGTAAGAGAAACCTTGGTGAAATTCAAAAGACAATATAAGGGAGGATGAGAAAGTTGTGCTGGACTTGATCCAAGAAACTGGTGTTGACGATCCACTGCTTACAAAGCATCTGGCCACATACAAGGCCTTTAAAAACACGAACTTGGGCTCTGCCTTGAGCCTTATCAGCTGCATGATAGAGGAATTAAACATCACAAGGAATCAGAGGGGGGGGGGGGGGGGGGGGGGGGGGGGGGGGGGGGGGGGGGGGGGGGGGGGGGGGGAGGGGGGGGGAGGGGCGGTCAACAAAACGGATGAGTATGTAATGAAGCGCAACTACCAGGTTTCCACGC
>NW_014577161.1:35169-43170 GCF_000485595.1 Priapulus caudatus
ACAGGAAAGATCAGAAACACTTGTGGTAAATGCAAAACTACAGACACTATTCCTGGTGGATGGGTAGCATGCAACAGCTAGATGTCAAAGATGGTATCACTGTAAATGTGTTCAGCTGAAATATACAGATGCGAAGGACAGTAACTTTTTATGCCCATGAGCTCATAGTTTGCTAAGAAGAACAGTAGCTAAATTTATTGAGGATTATGGCGGTTGTTTTCTCGATTTATATGTCGTCTATCCACTAGACCCGAGTTGTTATCCTCTCTCTTATATTCTCTCTCTATCTATATATCCTCTCTCTATATAGTTCTCTCTCTCATCTGAGTTCTCATGTGTGTCTTCAGATTACCTGATGTTGATTTTTTGTCGTTTCTTCACACTATAGGTGACATCATATAAATCACAAGTAAATACCTGGTGATATACCAAGTACATACCTGGTGATATAGAAGTATGACATCATGAAGGTGGCGTTATAAAATTCTCTTTCTTCTCTAAATTCAACGCCATTATGCATTTTAACTAGGCTTCCACCATGGCACAGAGTATCATTTAAAAATCTATCTCTATCAAAACTCTAAAATCTAAATCAAAACTCCTAAACATCAAGCCATCACTTAAACTCAAGCCAACTCCTCTCCCTCTCGCGTTCTCGCCAGAGAATATTCTCCTATATGAGTGCTCATGTGTATTTTGAGGTTATCAGATCTTGAGAATGCAAATGGGCAATTCAATCACAATTGGAAAATTTCCTCACTATAAAACTCAAAAATCCTAAAAATCAAAAACCTAAAAATCTAAAAATCAAAACTCCTAAACATCAAGCCATTTTTAAACTCAAGCCAACGCCCTCTCGCGTTCTCGCCAGAGAATTCTCTCCTATATGATTTCTCATGTGTTTTGAGATTAGCTAATCTTGAGAATGAAAATGGGCAATTCAATCACAATTCAAAAGTTTCCTCACTATAAAACTCAAAAATCCTAAACATCAAGCCATCACTTAAACTCAAGCCAACTCCTCTCCCTCTCGCGTCCTCGCCAGAAGGGGCTCTATCGCTGGGAGCGAGTGAGGGTGAGAGCGGCGGCAGCAGTGGCGCCGCCATCACCAACACCGCCGGCGCGGTCCTCTGCTTCTGCGCTCCCGGCCACCGTGAAAGCGTCGCCGGAGCCTGCCAACACCGCCGCCGCCCGATCGGGGCCCGGCGGACGTCCGGAGCGGCACCTCTTCGATTTGAATTCGAAAGCGGCACCTTTTCCGATTGATCTTCTAAATATGTGTGTGAATTTGTGAATTTGTACAAGTACAACATTCAGTCACGTCATTGCTACTTATACAGATTTTGGCATTCTGTAACCATGGTATTGGTTAACGCATGGTTTCTATTCAAAAGATACAATGCTCTTGAAGGCACAGATACAAAACGTGTGATTAAACTACGCAAGTTCCAGGCATTGTGTGCCCAGGCACTTACCTCCGCCGGTAAAGGCAAGGAACGCAAAAGTGGTTGGCCATCACTCGAGCAGCAGGCTTGATGGAGTACCTCCACCCCCACCACGTAGGTCAACATTTGCCCCTGTTGCTCATGATGTACAGAAGGATGAAGTCAACCACTTCACAGTGTACTCCGATGTGAGACAAAGGTGCCAATTATGCCCAAGGGCACACTCTTATTACACGTCGATCAAATGCATAAAGTGTGATGCACACCTTTGCCTCACAAAGGACAGGAATTGTTTCTTGTATTATCACAAATAGTGTACTGTGCCTTACATGTGACATGTAACTGATGAATATAGTGTTATTCTACAGAAAAATTGTATTTTATATATTGGATATGTTTTACGGATATCATCCTCAAATGCCTGTGAACTCAAATATGAGTCCAACCCAAAATTTGGAAAACATTTAGGGGGAAAAAAACTGATTTCTACACCAATTTGAAGATTTTTTTTAGCAAGTGCACTAATTTTCATGGTACTCCTTCATGGTTCAGGCTCTTTAGGAAAAAAATAGTCGATTTAAAATATTTCCATCACAGTCTGCTCTGAAGATACACGTGACAACTCGTGAGCGAGCGTGGAAAGAAATAGCCTTGTAAAATTCCAAAGATGCGAAAAACTGGTCTGCCACTCCACTGCGAGAACCGAAGACCAACGAATACATTGAACAGTTACAAATACATACAGTGGCAAGACGGATCAGTGATGATCACCCGGTGACAAGAAGTGTCGAGCTATCACCGTCTGATACTAGGCGCATTTCAAGAACTGTGCAGGCTAGCACGCCACCAATTTTAAACAAATTGGTTCTAAAACATCCCGGTTTAATTTGTAAAAAGGACAATTTTCGCAAAATAATACAATGCTTTATCGTTGATTCGAACGTGAAATTAGGAGTTTTTGAGACTGGGCTAAAGTCCGTTCACGGACGCTATTTGTAATCATGGCAGCTCGCGCTAATGTTCGACGTTCAATGACGGCTGAAGAAGTGTCAAATATCTGTGCCGATTCGGACGGTCATATGTCGTATTTGATGTCTGACAGTAAGTATTATATTTATATTATATTACATTTCTCATTGGTGTTGAGTAATATAATTATGTTCATTGATTATTCATCATTTATACTTTATTATTTAGCTGCCCAGTAATTTTTACAAATAATTGCTATTCTACTGATAGCTTGCTCGCCTTTTCTTATTTACTATCTATCTATAGGTGATGATGATCCTTCCGACACTGACATTCCTCCTCCACCTTCTGTCAACGATCCTCCTGGCCGCAGTTCCGCGGCAGTTACGCCCATTCCCCCTACCATCCCAACATAAAGGGTAACCCCTAATGCTACGGCCGTGCAAAAACAGGTTTAATTATATTCATGAAAACTCTGTTCGCATTTTAGTTTATTTCACTAAAAGCAATTATTTACAAATCTGTATGCAGTTCAACAAATCAAGGGGGCATGCTAAAACCCTTCTCTCGGCTGCGCTCTTGGAAACCAACCACTGTCCCCAAAATAAAGATTTTTAGGCTTGTTATTTTTTATGGGTCACCTCTACTAGTCACTACGCCCCTCACTCACCCAGCACACAGCAGCAGCCCCTGACTGAAATTCTCCACGTCTCGGCAGATGCAACTTCTCTGGGAGGATGGCCATCGCTGACCTGGCTGGACCAGGCCATTGTCTCCTCACCGGACCACACAGGACATCGACGTCGTCCACATCGGCCGGTCGACATCAACGGGAACCCGCCTCACTCCGCAGTCACCGCCGCACATGCACCTGCGCGAGGATCCATCGTCTCCCCTAACGGCACCAGCAAGGGAGGAGGGCACACAGCACGAACCGCTGACTTTCAGTCAGACGTGGTCGGCACGGTTCGATGCGTGAGCCTCCCTAGAGGAGCTGGAGGAGGTTACCAAGGCCTGGGTGAGACAGGCGAGGCGAGTCCTCAACGACGAGAAACTGGAACCAACAGCGCACCCCGAGCGCCCCGAGAGGAGCGAGAGGGGAACCAAACCCGGCAGCAGCAGCGCGCCAAGCATTACCGTCATCACCACCCTGACAAGGCAAGCCGGCTCCAGAGAGAGTTCAACCGGTACCCGCGGAGAACCGTCCGCAGGGTACTGGGAGACACCACCCTACCCTACAGTGAGACGACGGAGGTGGTGGAGCAATTCCTTCATACCACCTACGAGAGGCCAGCCCTGCCTCTGGCGGCCCTGGTTCACGCCTGACGTGATTATGATTCATGCGCCTGGGCAGTACCATCGAGGGACCAGCTGGAGCTCCTGGGCAGTCCACCATCGCGCCAGAAAATCGCCACACGCCTGAAGCAAGCGTCGAACACCGCTCCAGACGTGGACAGGCTTGAATACCATCACCTGCGCGCAGTGGACCGTGGCGCAGCGCTCATCGAGCGAATCCTGAGCGCTGTTCACCGACTCGGGATTCCCACAGCCTGGAAGGAGAGCAGGACGATTGTGGTACACAAGAAGGGGCCAACCAACAACCTGGCGAACTTCCGGCCAATCAGCCTGCTCACCACCCTTTACAAGCTGTTCTCGGGAGTGATGGCCTCGCGTTTATCGCATGTTGCGGTGGAGCTAGGCTGGATCTCCCCGGAGCAGAAGGGCTTTCTTCCAGGCGTCAGGGGAATCCAGGAGCACACCCACCTGCTGCAGTCGGCGATAGAGGATGCCAAGCGCGACAGACGGGATCTGGTCATCACATGGCTAGACTTGTCTAACGCCTTTGGCTCGATCCCTGAAGGAGTCCTCCAGCAGCTGTTCGAGAGCCTGCCAATACCACCGGACACGAGACGCATCCTCCGGGACGTCTACACGGCCTCGACCTGCAACTTCCTTGTGAACGAGGACTGCTTCACGATCCAGCCGACAGCAGGAGTTCGCCAGGGCGACGGGCTCTCTCCAATCATATTTAACCTCGCGACGGAACCCCTACTACGTGCAGCCAAGGATCCGGCTGGACCTGGCTTCCAGATGCTAGGTCACACCCTGCGCACAACATCCTATGCAGACGACTCCACCCTGCTAGCAAGCTCTGTGCAACACCAGCAGACCTCCCTGGATCGAGTATCGCAGGCCGCGACCACACTCGGCCTCTACTTCAATCCGGAGAAGTGCGCATCCCTGATCATCGAGAAGGGAAAGCAGAAGACAGTCGAGGACGGCCTAACGCTGTACGGGGTTCCGATCCGCTGCCTCGGTGCGTATCTTGGCATCCCTATAGAATGCAACGTTCTGTTACGGCCAGCGAGAACGTTCCCGGAGAAGCTCGCAAAGACGCAGGACTCGCTGCTGGCCCCTTGGCAGAAGATGGAGGTGCTCCGCAGCCAACTCCTGCCCTCCCTCTCACACTCCCTGGCTTCAGGGCGAACGGAGAAGGCCTTCCTGCAGGACATGTACACTATCATCAGAGCCTTCCTGCGGACGGTGACGAGGACGCCAGACTCCTCCTCACAGGCCTTCCTCCACGCTGAGCGCCGAGTCGGTGGAAATGGGCATCCTCCCTCTCTCACAGGAGGCTGATGTCTGGACTGTGGCTCGCGCCGCCCAGCTGCTGGACTCCAGCGACCCAGGCGTGAAAGAGATCGCACGGGCGCAGCTTGACACGACAGACTCGCGTGGCGCAATACAATGGGTGATGACGTCAGACTGGTCACAGTGGTGGCTCGCCCAGCGTATAAAAAGGGAGAGGCAAGGAGGCAAACTCCTTAAACGTGTGCAAACAGTCATAGAGAAAAGATAATGATAGGAGATAGGATCGAAGATTTGCAGGGGGGGTTCGAGTGGACATCAAGCAGCAATGGCAGCAGCAGCGCCAGAGCCGAAGAAGAGGAAGTGGCCGCCTCTAGTGACAGCAATGGAAGATCTGTTGACTTGGTGTACATCTGGATAATGATCTCACTCCCTGCTTTAACAATCCGGTCTGTTGACTCCTGCCTACAGTAGAATTCGGCTGTGCTCGCTGTCATCTTCTCCAGGATCTTTGACTTGAACAACCGCATCTTACCGAAGCCAAATAAACCTGATGTCGTGTCACACCCCGACAATGCATGGTTGAGAAGGAGCGTATTGAGTGTAGGCTCGGGGAGGGCTTGGGCAAGAGATCCGATATCCAGCACGGTGTTCCACGATTGTTTCAGATATACGCAGTGCTTAGGTGAGCGCATGTGGTGGAGCATCATAACTGAGATGTCAGTGTCCGCAGCGACCACACACATGGCTTACCTCAGAGAGCTCCATTGCTTTTCGTACAAAATATGAGTCTGGGTGAATATGGGTGGGTTCTGAACTCCGATGGCCAGTATGGACCCCTCTACACAGACAAGGCAGTGGCACCTCCCAATTTGCTCAGATCCATTAGCTGTGGGTGTAAAACTCACTGCTCTTCAAAGCAATGTGGCTGCAAGCAGCTTGACCTCCAGTGAACTAATTTCTGTGGCTGTGACAACTGTGAGAACCAGACTAAGTGTAACCAGCAACCAGGTAACCGGAAATGATGAGGAAGATCAAGGATCGGTAGGGGACGCCGAAGAAGATGTCCCAGAAGATTGACATTTCCAATTTATCGACTAAAGTTGTTGTACTATAAGTTATAATATTGTACTAATTATTGTACTATAAGTTATAATATATGACTATTTTGATAGCTTCGGTTGATTTGCGGACATGCTGTAAGTAAATTTTGTGTACAGTGCATTGGACTTGTTAATCTTCCTGGACGATTGTGATACAATAGTTCTGTTAAAGGACAAATTATATTCTATTGTTTGCATTCAATCAAATCCTATGTGTATGATTCTTTATCGAGTATCCTCGGGTTGTCTAGTTCGTAAAGCTTCACAATCAATACTTGTTTAAATTTAAACAGTAACGCGTATGGTTATTAATGATCAATCTATAACAATGTTTAGGGATGAATACATACTTCCAAGTGTTTAAATAACACAAGAATTTGATCGGGCATCCAAAAAAAAACAGAAAGCATACCTAACATGCCATATGTCAGAAAACACCGAAATTTTGGTATGTGACTGAGCTTAATTGAGCTTAATTGGTCAATTAAGCCTTAACCGTTTAATTTATGAATAAACTGATTGTTGGAATCGACTCCCCGCCCCAAAATATCCCTATTAACATATATAACATGACTATAAAATGTTCAGGTAAGATTTACACAATTTTCCCATAATTGTGAAAATCGGAAAAAGGGCGTGGCCCATAAAAAAGTTTGAACAACAAACATTTTTTAACTTTTTTGGGGGGGTTTATATGGACCAATACCAACACATTAGTAAAGAATACAGCTTGTTTCACTCGGTTTCCCGGTAGAGGCCTTATTTGGCACTTTATGACTGGACTATAACATTGATTAGGGTTTAATTTTTGTAAATTAAATTTTAGATTTACTTTCATGTCATCATGCAGTAGATGACATGACTGCATCTACTAGTCATGTCAGATGCAGATTACAGTTTAGCACGATCTATTAAGGCTGTCTTTGGGAAAGACATCATCCATCTACTGTGTAAATGGCATGTTCAGCGAGCATGGCAGAGATCACTTCGGCCGTATTTGAAAGATCAGGAACTGTTAGGCAAGGTGTGGAATGATTTATTGGTGATTTTGGATGTCAAAAGCTCAAATGAATTTGACGATTTGGTTAAGGAATTTGAAGAACGATATTCCGATACATGCAGTGGTTTTGTAACTTATTTTTGTAGCAATTATTTCAAACCTGGTAAGCCTGATCAGTGGGCAATGTGCTACCGGAATTTCCCACACAGGGGTACGGATACCACGATGTTCGCAGAGAAAGAAGTTGAATTGACGAGTTGATGACCTCATATCAACATTACTCATGGTAGAAGTAGAAGACTATGTGCGAAGATTTGGTGACCTAAAGTTACTAAAACCTCAACGCAAGACTGACACCACGAGGACACGACATCAGAGAGGAATCAACATTTCAGACAGTTGCGTTGAGAAGTTGGATAAGGATGTATGGCTCATTCAGTCTCAAGATAAAGATAATTCTGAAAAATGGTATTATGTACAACGGATAGATGAAGAATGCAGAGAAGACTTCTGCTTCAACAAATGTAGCGAGTTTGCATGTGCTGGTCTTTGCTCACATCTTTATGACTGCGAATGCCCTGACCCATCTACATTGTGCAAGCACATTCATAAGGTCCAAACATTTGAGTTAAAAGGCTTAAATGTTAAGATCAAGAACAAAATTAATCAAGGTGAGGAGGATAATATCTCTGTTGGCCCAACGTAAACTGGTATCTAAGAGTGCTGTTAGCCATGTTGATCCAGATGAGATGAAAGGAGACCCTATTGCCTCTAACACAAAGCCAGATTTGCAGAAAATTAATAACGCCTCGAAAAAACGAAAAGCATTGCCATCCATTTTTCAAAGGTGGATTGAACCCAATGAATTTGAAAAGGAGAGAAGACTACAGTTAAT
>NW_014577161.1:45465-49138 GCF_000485595.1 Priapulus caudatus
TTCAGGTGCTCTGAAAATAGCAGATCGTATTATCAATCTTTTAAATGTCAAATTTAATATTCAGAACGTGTGTACTGTATCTCCAGACCGCGTGTACCAACAAGATTCATCAAGCTGTGGAGTCTTTGTATGCTTTTATGCCAGTCAACTTGCACATAACTCTCCTTTAACTGATCAATTTAATTCGTCTCATTACAGAAAGCAATTTATAACATTATTTTGGATAGATGCAATTTGGTAACAGGAAAGATCAGAAACACTTGTGGAAAATGCAAAACTACAGACACTATTCCTGGTGGATGGGTAGCATGCAACAGATGTCAAAGATGGTATCACTGTAAATGTGTTCAGCTGAAATATACAGATGCGAAGGACAGTAACTTTTTATGCCCATGAGCTCATAGTTTGCTAAGAACAGTAGCTAAATTTATTAAGGATTATGGCGGTTGTTTTCTCGATTTATATGTCGTCTATCCACTAGACCCGAGTTGTTATCCTCTCTCTATATAGTTCTCTCTCTCTCTCATCTCAGTTCTCATGTGTCTTCAGATTATCGGATGTTGTGGGCATAAGCCATTATGCATTATGCATCTCTATTTGCTGAATGCTAAGCAGAGAAGCAGTGTA
Source organism: Priapulus caudatus (assembly GCF_000485595.1). Classification (NCBI taxonomy): domain Eukaryota; kingdom Metazoa; phylum Priapulida; class Priapulimorpha; order Priapulimorphida; family Priapulidae; genus Priapulus; species Priapulus caudatus. Next base: position 46,093 of record NW_014577161.1, read on the forward strand.
CCATTTTCAAGTCTTTGGATAGCAAATACTATTTCATGCAAATGCAAATTTCCAATAAAAATTCCAACGCCCTCTCCCTCTCGCGTTCTCTCTCTCTCATCTGAGTTCGCATGTGTGTCTTCAGATTACCTAATGTTGATTTTTTGTCATTTCTTCACACTATAGGTGACATCATATAAATCACAAGTACATACCTCGTGATATACCAGCTAACACATACCCAGTGATATACCCAGTGATATATAGAACAGTAGCTAAATTTATTGAGGATTATGGCAGTTGTTTTCTTGATTTATATGTCGTCTATCCACTAGACCCGAGTTGTTATCCTCTCTCTTATATTCTCTTTCTATATAGTTCTCTCTCTCTCTCATCTGAGTTCTCATGTGTGTCTTCAGATTACCTGATGTTGATTTTTTGTCGTTTCTTCACACTATAGGTGACATCATATAAATCACAAGTACATACCTGGTGATATACCAAGTACATACCTCGTGATATACCAGCTAACACATACCCAGTGACATACCCAGTGATATACCCAGTGATATATAGAACAGTAGCTAAATTTATTGAGGATTATGGCGGTTGTTTTCTCAATTTATATGTCATCTATCCACTAGACTTGAGTTATCATCCTCTCTAGGATTTGCATTGTTACTCTCACTCAGTACTCACACTCATAACGTGCTTCAGATAAGGTCGTGGACCTCACTCGTAACGTCTCTACTCNTGTCGCTTTTCATTCATTCCGCTCCTACAGTAGTGAGTACGCCATGTTCTGCCCTCTCTCGGGCGAAAACGATGCTAACGCCGCGGGTAACTTTATCGATTGTGAGCTTCAGTATGAGTCATCGCGCAGGTGGCTGTTAGCGAATTGTCGATATCTCATGTCATTTCATTTTATAATGCAGGAAATAAATTATTCATCAACCTAATTAGAACATTAGCGCGTGTAAATATAAACACGAAATGATAATGAAGCATGCGATATATATTTTGTCGTTAAATTGTGCCGCAACCAGAAAATAATTTATTACACACCACAAATTGTTTGTGCGGCCAGTTCGTACTACCGCATTGGAGAAGCTCTCATCGGCATCGCTTCTTGCCCTTTGGCTAATGTTGGCCAAAGTGTAGTATCCCTATAGGATGCAAGCTTCTGTTCCGGCCAGCGAGAACGCTCCCGGAGAAGCTCGCAAAGACACAGGACTCGCTGCTGGCCCCCTGGCAGAAGATGGAGGTGCTCTCACACTCCCTGGCCTCAGGGCGGACGGAGAAGGCCTTCCTGCAGGACATGGACGCCACCATCAGAGCCTTCCTGCGGACGGTGACGAGGACGCCAGACTCCTCCTCGCAGGCCTTCCTCCACGCTGAGCGCAGAGTCGGGGGAATGGGCATCCTCCCTCTCTCGCAGGAGGCGGATGTCTGGACTGTGGCTCGCGCCGCCCAGCTGCTGGACTCCAGCGACCCAGGCGTGAAAGACATCGCACGGGCGCAGCTTGACAGGACAGTGTCGAGAGGACGCCCCGGACCCGCTTCCCATCTCCGACTACCTGTCTGGATCAACCGCTGGCGGTTTGTTCCGGATTAGGCATGCAGTCATGCTTGTCCTCGCCGATGACGTCTCTGCAGTGTCAGCCAAAGCGGTCCGCTCCCTCCGCCTCGCGGCCCACCAACACTGGACCAAGAAGAAGTTCGTCCAAAGCCGCGTGGCGAGGGGCCTCGCTCTGGATCCCCAACCGAAGGAGGTATGCCACCTGACAGGAGCATGGACACCGCTGATGTTCATGGACTGGCGACACCTCCACCGGTCGCGCCTCGGCCTCTTGCCGGTGAGGGGTAGCTCCTGGTCTACGCTCAATGACAAGTCATGCCGACGCTGCCACATTGAGCTAGAGACGACATCCCACGTCATCTCTAGCTGTCGTGCTTCCTTTCCCCTGATGACCAAGCGCCACGACGCGGTCAAGCTGGCGCTAGTCAACACGCTCGAGGCAGCGGGTCTTCACCCACGAGTGGAGACTGCAGCTCCTGGCAGCCGGCTCATCCCGGACATCCAGCTGGACACCCCCGACGGACTCACCATCATCGACGTCGCAGTGGTGTTCGATGAGCCAAGAACCCACACCGAAAAGAAAGGAAAATATGAAGATGTCGGCAATGTCCTCCCTCTCATCGTTGGAACGACCGGAACATGGAGAGAGGCCAATGACAACATCCCGGGCTACCTCAACATCCCCCCCCCAAAGCCAAAGCATATTATATGTAATTATAGAATGTGGTGATTTCAATGCTCATCTGGGTGAGCAGGGTTCGAAATTAACACTTGCACACTCGCAAAATGCGAGTGGATTTCCGAAATTGCGAGTAGAAAATATAAGCACTTGCATTTTTGTGCGAGTGACATATAATCTACTGACAATGGCTATTAAAATCAAACATCCCATATCCGGGCATTTTAATAGTAACAAGTTGTCAACATAAGTCATAACGGAACTAGACCAACTAATTTCTGCAAAATTATAAACGTACTGTCTACAAACTGAGTAAGGATTATAAACCTCGCGCGATCGGCCGCTACCGAAAGTATCCTATCTTCACGCTTTGTATCCAGGTTTAATAAAGTCGTCTCAACATTATATAACATTTATAAAGTAACTAAAAAGATAACCTTTTTAATTGAAGTGTTATCATATTATACACTTCAAAAATAATTATATTTAAAAATGCGAGAGTGTTTCGGATTTTGCGAGTTGAAATTTGATCCACTCGCAAAAAATTGCGAGTGATTTCAAAAGTTAAATTCTACCCCTGGTGAGGATACTGTTCGTTACACATTCCACAAGCAACCAAACAAGAACGGCAAACTACTAATGGAGCATGCCATGGAATGTAACCTTCATATCACAGGCACTTGGAGCGTTTCAATAAAATATAATGCTAAATAAATACGAAATCTATTTACTACCAAAGTCTTAATGTTTCTAAACTCTCTTTCATCTATTATTGCCGACAATTTCAGGCGTCAGGGGAATCCAGGAGC
>NW_014577161.1:50315-57697 GCF_000485595.1 Priapulus caudatus
GTCTTTTGATTATGTTTTTCTCCCCGGGGGGAGCGGGCCGATTCTGGAGGTACTGCAATACCAGACCAACCCGTGGAGGTGGGAGTGCAAGCACTGACCTCACCTCCCAATGCCAAAAATCAGTTTAATATTCTGGTCCCCGGTAGGGGACGTATCAGATATTAAGCTGATAAGAACAGATACTACACTTTGATCTTAGCCAAAAGGCCGAGAAGCGATGCTGATTATCGCTTCTCTAACGCGATAGTACGAACTGGCCGCACAAACAATTTGTGGTGTGTAATAAATTACTTTCTGGTTGCGGCACAATTTAACGACAAAATATATATCGCACGCTTCATTATCATTTCGTGTTTATATTTACACGTGCTAATGTTCTAATTAGGTTGATGAATAATTTATTTCCTGCATTATAAAACAAAATGACACGAGATATCGACAATTCGCTAACAGCCACCTGAGGGATGACTCATACTAAAGCTAACAATCGATAAAGTTACCCGCGTCAGCATCGTTTTTGCCCGAGAGAGGGCAGCACATGGCGTACTCACTACTGTACGAGCGGAATCAATGAAAAGCGACAACCGCCGCTGATGTCCCCCAGGGTACTGCCGGAACGTACCTCGCCTACTCCACTAACGAGTCTAGGGAGTCGCCTACGCCTACTACTAACCCTATCAGATAGTTACCAGGGTACGTTCTGGCAGTAACCTGGGGGACATAGACCCTATGAGCAATAATAGGTGAAAGAGCGTAGAGAAACATTAAGACTTTGGTAGCAAATAGATTTCGTATTTATTTAGCATTTTATTTTATTGAAACGCTCCAAGTGCCTGTCCTACACCTCTGCTGCAGCCCTATTACTATAAGAATTTCTCCATGCACTTGTTGTTACTGTTGTTGTTGTTTCATAATTATACAATTAATAATTATGGTCGCGAAGGTGTGATGGAGTAGTGTTAGGTGTTGGTGATGAGTATTGATGGTCTCTCAATTCTAATTTAGACTTTGGTGTCAGACTGCGTGCCAAGTAGGCATATAATACATATTACTATTAGATTATTACAATATAATTATAATTTATAAATATGAGTCATGACAGGGCTAAAACAGTCGCCCTGCGGTCCTCCAATGTTAATGAGGAAAGGATCTCCCACGGTATCACCTACCCTAACCTGGAGTCTCATATCTTCCAATAGCAGTTATCTTGTTCGATGATTTCTGCCAGATCCCGCATTATGGTAGACTTGTCTTTCTATGTCTTTTTTGGCATGTCCATAATCTCCGTTGTCACGTGTAAAATTTATTTTCTAATGTCATAGAATGGTGGCGCCCCTAGTGGAAAGAACGGGTACTTGGCACTTGCATTCTCTATTGGATGGTGGAACCATACACAGGCACTTGGAACGTCTCAATAAATAAAAATAATGGTAAATAAACACGTATGTTATTTACACTACCAAAGTCTTAATGTTTCTCCTCTATTTTCGCGATAATCACCTGTTAAAATGCCTTGTCAATAGCTCATTCTTGCAAGACACCAAAGTACACGCACGCTTAGCTCTAGTACTATAGGGCGCGCGATCGCTGCGGGCAGGCCGCAGGCAGGCGTCGCGGGCTTAGTACTCTTGAAGCTAAAACCGCACCGCTAGCGCTGCTTGCACAGGGACACTGACACAATAAATATCAAGAGTTACATAATTAGGAGATAGGAAGTGATTGCTAGTATTATGTACTCTTGATAAAATATATTAGGCAGGTAGGTAAAGGCGGGGCTGCCAAACCATTCGGCACTGCGTTATCTTTCGGCTATCGTATCGACGCTATATATTTATGGCAGTGTGCAAGCAAGCAGGGCTAGGGCCGTGGGCGGCGCCAAGGCGTGTGTTTGCCAGAATGAGCCATTTGGACGGCATTTACAGGAAATTTGTCGGCAATAATTAGGTGTATAAGAGAGTAGAGAAACATTAAAGACTTTTGGTTAAGTAAATACGATTTCGTTATTTATTGTAGCATTGTATATTTTTATTGAAAACGCTTTCACACAGTCGCTTGCTTGGCACATAGGATAAAAATATAACACTTATACTATGGCTATGTATCAATTATATATGATCATATATATAATATATATATATGATATAATATGGTTTTATTGAGATCTATGGGGGGGTGGGACCCTCACGAAAAAGAAATTCGCGGCATTGCGTTAGAATCATTGGTTTTCTCTCGGCGCATGCGATTATACAGGTAGAAGTAGATGTGGCAGGGAGGTTGCGTAAATAAATGGTCACCTAGCGACATATCCGGCTACCCTCTCTCAACATTAGGAAGAGGGTGGGGAAGAATCAATAGTAACCTAGTCACGGATGGAGAAAGATTATGAGGAGGAGGAGGAGGAGGCGGAGGAAGAGGGAGGCGAGGAGTAACTATAGAAAGGAAAGGAGCACGCGGAGAAAGATGAGGAGGATTCTAAGGAAAGGGAGGAAGAGAAAGACGAGAGGACAAAAGGGAGGAGGGAGGGGAGAGGAGGAGGGAAAGGAGAGACGAGGAAAGAAAAAAGAGAGGAGAGGCGCGGAGGGAGGCACAGCAGTAGCCAGAAATGAATCATAACCAGTTCATACAGCCCTATATGATCAACGGTCTGCAAGCTCGTGCAGGACCCACCTTCGCTCAGCACACCGATATTTAGCAACGACTGCGCGTGCGGACTGAAACCAGTTTTTAAGAAAACATTAAAGTAACAGGACTACGCCGTTTCCTGCGAACTTTGTTTGCAGACAGCTTGCGAGTGTCGTCCATGTTTTCGCGCTGCAACATTTTATATTGCAGCGTTTACGGTATTGCAACGGTATTGCAGGCTCGATGTTTGCACGTACAGAAGAGGCGTTCCCGACGACACAGAAACGACGCAGTTATAGCGAGCATTCTGTTTGAACGCGTGAACATTATTTGTGAGGTTTATCGTTTGACGGAGGATAAGGTTGTAATCTCGCGCGGCAGGAATGATCATTTCATCATCATCATCATCATCTTCGCCATCATCGTCATCATCATCATCATGCATCATCATCTCACCATCATCGATATCAGCATCATCATCATCCATCATTCATCGATCAATATCATCATCATCAACAACAACAACAACAAAATAAAAACAAAAAGCAAAGAACAACAATACAAACGTGTTAAAAACAACAATATTATATTAATGTTAATAATAATAATAATAATAATAATATGACGAAGAGAGGTAGGGAAGGAAGGAAGCGAAAAGAAAAGGACAAAAGAAAAAAGCGCAAAAAAAAAAAATGAAGGAGAAGAAGAAGAAGACGTGCATACGCGACTCATTAGCACAGAGCTAAGAAAACAGACCTAGAAATATAATCGTTCTGCTAGCGTGGCACGCGCAACTAAGACTTCAAGCAGAAACTACCGTTAACTACAAAACGGGAAGGTCTGTCACTTCTTACGAGCGCGGGATAGACAAGGTGTAGCGCGGACCTTGTGACCAATCGTGGACACTCTTGGTGGAGTGGGGTAATCTCCTCACGCTTAGACAAGCACAGAAACACGCTAACATAAACCTGTCTCTCCCCCTCCCCCTTCTCTCTCACGCACACAGCACACGACAGCATGCAGGCGCGCACGCAACAACATACACATCACACCCACAACGCACACACACACACACACACACACACGACACCACAACACCACACACGACACACATCCACTCCTCACACACGCACAAACGGGCGCAAAAGCAAACCAAGTCACACGCACACCGCACAAACACATACTCTCTCCTATTTTTATCTCTCTTCTCGCATCCGCGTCTGTCTCTCTCTCTCTCTCTCTCTCTCTCTCTCTCTTCTCTCTCTCTCTCTCTCTCTCTCTCTCTCTCTCTCTCTCTGTCTCTCTCTCTCTCTCTTTCTTTCTATTTCTCCCTCGCGCCCTCTCTCTCGACCTCACTGTCTCTTGCTTTCTCTTCACCTCTCTTTCTCTCCCTCTATCAGCAGCCGCACAACTCAAGGCCGCACTAAGTTCTGACCAAGCCCTCGATCAGCCACCGCCGCATACACACAGCCTCCGGGAGAAATACCTCAACCACGCGTTGCCTCTGCCATGCCAGGTAGGGGTTGGCTGAGAGGGGCACCACCGCACCACTAGAGATAGACCTCCCGACACACACACGTATATACATATACACATATATGAGCTCATCGCCATGAGGCAAAGACGCGTATAAAGCGGTTCACCTTGAATGCTAGGCGGAAGATTAGCTGTAGTCGGTTGTGCATGCATGTCCTGCAGGCGCGCAGGTAGAGAGAGAGAGAGAGAGCGAGAGATCAGCCGGTTAAGCTTGTACCGGCAGAGGGCAGCGGGTCGAGCAGGTGCCCGTTACGGACGAAAGGGGAGGCGGGAGGAAGGGAGGCGTGAGGAAAGGAGGCGGGGAAGGGGAAGCGAGAAGAAGAGGAGGCAGCTGAACGAAGGGGAGGCAGGAGGGAAGATTTTGTAGCTCAATTACACGGGACGGAGAGCTAGAATGAAGGGCTCTTCCTTATCTGCCCCCNGACGCGAATGCCTGAGCAGGCTGTTCACGCGACTCGGGATCCCCACAGCCTGGAAAGGAGAGGGCAGGAACGATTTGTGGTGGCACAAGACGGGGCCAACCAACACGCTGGCGAACTTCCGCAATCAGCCTGCTCACCACCCTCTTACAAGGCTGTGTCTCGGAGTGATGGCCTCGCGTTTTATCGCATGTTTGCGGCGGTGGAGCTAGCTGGATCCCCGGAGCAGAAGGGCTTTCTCAGGCGTCTCAGGGGAATCCAGGAGCCACCCACGCTGCCTGCAGTCGGCGATAGAGGACGCCAAGCCGACAGACGGGCGATGCTGGTCCATCACATGGCTAGACTTGTCTAACGCCTTGGCTCCGATTCTGAGGAGCCGCTTCAGGCAGCTGGTTGCGAGAGCGCTGCCAAAACCACGCGGACACGAGAACCGCATCCTCCCGGGACGTCTACAGCGGCCTCGACTGCAACTTCCTTTGAACGAGACTGGCTTCACGATCCAGCCGACAGCAGGAGTATCGCCAGGCGCGACGGGCCTCTCTCCTATCATCCAGTTTAACCTCGCGACGGAACCGCCTACTACGTTGGGCAGCGCAAGGATCGCGGCATGGGACGGCTGGCTTCCAGATGCTAAGTTCACACGCCTGCCGGCACAACATCCCTATGCAGACGACTCCACCCTGCTAGGGCAAGCTGCTGTGGCAACAACCAGCAGACCTCCCTGGATCGAGTACTGCGGAGGCGCGCGAGCCACACTCGGCCTCTACTTTCAATGCCGGAGAGTGGCGCATCCGCTGATCAATCGAGAAGGGAAAGCAGAAGACAGTCGAGGACGGCCTAACGCTGTACGGGGTTCCGATCCGCTGCCTTGGCCAGGGGGAGCAGGAGACGTATCTTGGCATCCCCATAGGATGCAAGCTTCTGTTCCGGCCAGCGAGAAACGCTCCCAGAGAGCTGCGCAAAGGAACAAAGACTCGGCTGGCTGGCCCCTGGCCAGAAGATGGCGAGAGCTCCGCAGTCCACGCGTACCTGCCCTCCCTCTTCACCCACTTCCTGGCCAGGGCCGACGAGAAGGCCTTCTCTGGCAGGAACATGGACGACTACCCATCAGAGCCTTCGCTGCGGACGGTGACGAGGACGCCAGATCCTCCTCGCAGGCCTCACTCCAACGCCTGAGCGCAGAGTCGGGGGAATGGGCATCCTCCCTCTCTCGCAGGAGGCGGATGTTTGGACTGTTGCTCGCGCCGCCCAGCTGCTGGACTCCAGCGACCCAGGAGTAAAAGACATCGCGCGGGCGCAGCTTGACAGGACAGTGTCAAAAGCACTGGGAGAAGACGCCCCGGACCCGCTTCCCATCTCCGACTACCTGTCTGGATCAACCGCTGGCGGTTTGTTCCGGATTAGGCATGCAGTCGGAGGGGAAAGCATATGGAGCAGAGCGAGGCACGCGGCCACCAGGCTACACTGCAGATTGGATGTATCCGGCGACAACCATACACTTGTCCTCGCCGATGACGTCTCTGCAGTGTCAGCCAAAGCGGTCCGCTCCCTCCGCCTTGCGGCCCACCAACACTGGACCGAGAAGTTCATGGAGCTCCCCGTCCAAGGCCGCGTGGCGAGGGGCCTCGCTCTGGATCCCCACCCGAAGGAGGTATGCCACCTGACCTCCTGTTGGACACCGCTGACGTTCGAGGACTGGCGACACCTCTACCGGTCGCGCCTCGGCCTCCTGCCGGTGAGGGGTAGCTCCTGGTCAACGCTCAACGACAAGTCCTGTCGACGCTGCCTCACGGAGAGGGAAACGACATCCCACGTCATCTCTAGCTGTCGTGCTTCCTTTCCCCTGATGACCAAGCGCCACGACGCGGTCAAGCTGGCGCTGGTTGACGCATTGGAGGCAGCGGGCCTGCAGCCCCGAGTGGAGACAGCGGCCCCCGGCAGCCGGCTCATCCCCGACATCCAGCTGGACACCCCCGACGGTCTCACAATCATCGACGTCGCAGTGGTGTTTGATGAGCCGGCCAACATGGAGCGCGCCCACACTGAAAAGAAGGATAAATATGAAAGTGTCGGCACTGTCCTCCCTCTCATCGTTGGAACAACCGGAACGTGGAGAGAGGAGAACGACAAGATCCCGGGCTGCCTCAGCATCCCCCCCCCAAAAAAAAACCTGGGCAACCTTCCGGAAGAAGTTCCGTCTACTAGCCATTCAGGGCACAACGAAGATTGTTGCCACCGCCCTGGATATTGAATGTTAAACACAAACTTTGTTAATGTTAAATGTTATGAGTATAGCTACCGTTTTTAGATATACCCAGCCATGTCGTATGGGTCGCATCGTGTTATGCCTTCACGAACAGTTTTATGTACTCTTAGTGTACTTCATGTACAATTTTTTATGTACTCATTCATGTGCAATTTATGTTCATACATGTTTTATTGCTAATTCAATAAACTGCTTTTAAAAACAAAAAATCTGTTCTTATCAGCTTAATATCTGATACGTCCCCTACCGGGGACCAGAATATTAAACTGATTTTTGGCATTGGGAGGTGAGGTCAGTGCTTGCACTCCCACCTCCACAGGTTGGTCTGGTATTGCAGTACCTCCAGAATCGGCCCACTCCCCTTGGGGAGAAAAACATAATCAAAAGACATGTTGCTTTAATAAGTTTTGTAACAGAACTTTGTTTCTTATAGTGTTACTTCTGTTTATGGGTTAGCTGTTATAATAGAGTACCGAAGTGATGACGTCACGGTGGCATGACAACGAGCCTGCTGGTTCTACACAATCATATGCTCTGGT
>NW_014577161.1:65894-81242 GCF_000485595.1 Priapulus caudatus
TTTTTTTTTTTTTTTTTTTTTTTTTTTTTTTTTTTTCTTTTTTTTTTTTTTTTTTTTTTTTTTTTTTTTTTTTTTTTTTTTTTTTTTTTTTTTTTTTTTTTTTTTTTTTTTTTTTTTTTTTTTTTTTTTTTTTTTTTTTTTTTTTTTTTTTTTTTTTTTTTTTTTTGTTTTTTTTTTTTTTTTTTTTTTTTTTTTTTTTTTTTTTTTTTTTTTTTTTTTTTTTTTGTTTTTTTTTTTTTTTTTTTTTTTATTTTTTTTTTTTTTTTTTTTTTTTTTTTTTTTTTTTTTTTTTTTTTTTTTTTTTTTTTTTTTTTTTTTTTTGTTTGTTGATGCGCAGCCGGCACGTGCGCATCGATAAGAGTCCACAACAACGGCCAGCGCTAGCGGATTTAGGTTACTGACGGGTGTGTCTAGGCGAATGCAGCCGCGTGGGTGGGACAGGACGCATGAGGCAGGTCGTGGGTGTGGTTGTGTGTCGATCCGCGAGGTGGTGGGGGGGGAGGTGTTATTTCTCATTAGAAATGGCTTAGACTCTTTGGGCATTTGTTAATTCGGAACTAGAATCTCTGCTGAATCGACAGTGCTAAGCGGCTCGGCGGCGAGGTGCGCTTGGCGTGGCGGCGGCGGCGAAATTTTCGAAGGGAAGCCTACTTTTTCGGCGTAAATGACATTGGAAAGTGGCCATTTCGAGTTGCGTGCCGGCCCAAAGCCCTTCGTTTACAAAAAAAATAATGGAAGCAATTTTGAGTTAAAAAAACAACATATACGTGTTGTCACTTGCCGACGTGGATCAGAGGATTGGCATTGTGATTTCTCAAAAAAACTATCTTGCCTTGATTTATGGGGAATTTTTTCGTAAGTATGGCCGCCTATGGAAAATGACGGGCTTCACTAAGAGCTAATAATAGCACTCGCCGATTCGCAACGAGATACGCGCGCTTACGCTTCTGCGCGTGTGTAAACCGTCCGCGTATATACCCGCGTGTGCGGTACGCAAGTGGGGACACACCGTAAATTCGCACGGACGCAGCGGTTTGCGCGCGCGCGCGCGTGTAGTGTGTGTGCCTTGTGTGGGTGTGTGTGGTGTGTGTGTGGTGTGTGTGTGTGTGTGTGTGTGTGTGTGTGTGTGTGTGAGCCCATGCGCGTATACACACGTGTGCGTGTACACCCGTGCGCGTATACACACGCGTGCGTGTACACCCGTGCGCGTATACACACGTGTGCGTGTACACCCGTGCGCGTATACACACGTGTGCGTGTATACACCCGTGCGCGTACACACGTGGCGTGTACACACGTGTGCGTGTACACCCGTGCGCGTGTACACCCGTGCGCGTGTACACACGTGTGCGTGTACACCCGTGCGCGTATACATTTTGGGTGTATACCTGCCCCATGGGTTTCATTAAGGGCGAATAATTGCAGTCGTCGATTCACAGCTAAACACGCGCACGCGTGTACCCCATCCGCGTACACACCCGCGTGCGTGTACGCTCTTCCGCGTGTACACACGCGCGCATGTGCGCCCATCAGTGTATGCACACGTGCACGTAAACACGCTAGTTAGTGTGCAGTACGCAAGTGCGTTAATACAGACTTGCGCGTGTAGGACCGTGTGCGCGTATACGCACGTGCGTGCGTGTACACCCGTCCATATATTCTCCTGTGTGTGTACGGCAGCAGCAGTACCGCAGGGTGCAGAGCTCTGGCTCCTGTCGTATATATTTGTCCCAACGTAAAAAAAATGCTTACCCCACCCCGATTTCATGATCAACAGGTGACACTCCAAAGACACTCAATATTTTTTACATACAATATATGCTACGCTTATATATATATGTCAGACAAATGCTTTTAGCGATAGCGATAAAATTTACGTACACTAAAGCATACATAATCGCATCGCTATGTTACTCGAGGTAACCTGCGGCGGACTTTAGACGATCACTTAGAGTCGGGCGACTATCATAGCACGGACACCTCGTTATAACGAGCACCACTCACTGGGCGTGTGCACAGGCGATACGTCAGATTGAACTTGCAACCTGAAGGTTGAAAGTGCAAACGGAATCCGGGTGTATCTTGCGTGCATATGGGGAGTCGCGTTCATCGTGGAACACTCACTCATCTATAACGCCGGACTAATATTGGGGCGGAACCACGTGCAGGCCGATAAAGCTTGTTGATTTACAGGGAAATAAACTTCTCTCGTGATACAAAGCGCGTGACGGCATAGCGGTAGCTCCCGGAAGTCTCAGAAAGTAATTTACTGCAGACACACACCCCACTGCTTACGCTAACTCGCGGTCTAGGGGACTGTGCGTGTGATCAGCGTATATATGACCACGCGCATAAATTGCATACCTGCGTTTACCGTTAATGCCAACAGAACCGGTTAGCTCATCAAACACCGCAACACAGCACTGTGACAGTGTCAAGTAGTTTCTAACCGTGAATAACAACCGTCGGTCGTCAACAAAACTGTGCCAAGTCGCGGCTACAAACAAGATGGCGTTGTGTAACGTTAACGTGTGCGTGTACGCGCTCGTGGTGATGTTCGGGCTAGGCTCGTGGCTGGCTGTCAACGGTCTCTTCGTGGAGCTATCGTTTCTCGTCTCGGAACTGCCCGAGGGGTGGAGCCTCCCATCCTACATAACAATCATTGTACAGGTAGGTCCACCCACACCTTATGGTACCAGACGTAGATTCCTACCTGCCATTATACACCCTATCTCTCATTGTACATCCTACTTGCAATTATACACCCTATACCTACCATTATACACCTTACCTCTCACTGTATATTATATATCGTACTTGTCATTGTACATTCTGCCAATGTACATCCTACCTGTCATTGTACACCCCACTTGTCATTTCACAGTCAGAATAAATGAGTTTTATTGTCCCCCCCCCCCAGCACACCACACACTCAACACACACACACACCACACACACAATACGCACGCACGCGCACGCACGCATCACTACGCACCCCCACGCACAACACACAAGTCACTGACCGCTGCGCGCGCGCACACAGCACACACACCACACAACCAACACGCACACGCTGCGCCGCGCCCGCACAACACACAACACACAACAACAACAACGCAAACACGCACCAACGCCACCACGCACACGCACGCACGCACGCACGCACACACACACACACACAGTGTGCCCCTCCCGCATTTCCCTTTTCACTACTGTTTGTACTAGACAGTGTTTGATCTTTCACAGATGCAAACATTGGTCGAATAATCGTCACTCTGCTACGTGGTCGGCGTTGGCAAGAGACTACAGACGGTGCTAGCCTACAGCATATACTTGATCAGTCTAGCAGCCTGCATACTGATGATATTCTTCTGGAAGAGACGACAGTTGTGTTTGGGAGGACCACAGCACCGCCCTGCTCTCTCTCACCTTCTTCATGGCTCTAACCAGTACGACACACAACGTAGTCTGGCTTCCCTAACAGCGCAGTATTCAAGTAAAACAATATTTCTATATTTTCTATCTATTTCGATCACAATAATACGACGAAACACGTACACACAACATATCGCCTATATTGTATCAGGCGGAATCAATCAAATGTGTTTTTATTCACTCGTGATTGTATAGTAAACATGTTTACGATAATATAAAGTTATAATATAGAGATTTTTCATTTAATGCTGTGCTAAACAACTGAAAATATCGTATGCCAAAAAATAATAAACGTTACAAGTGAGCCTTCTATGCATTTAACAACTTCTACTATAAATACAACTTATCTACGACTCGGTTCAAAACGGGTAACGTGTAATCAAAAGCAATACCCGTTATGAACAAAGGTAAACGCGGGACGTTATTTATTCTTACATTTCTCATAAACTGTTGACAGAAACATGAGTAACTTACGCGTTTCTCATAAGCAGTGTATAGAGCTCCAGTCTACGAAAAAATTCACTGTTAAGACCTATTTTGTTTCTAGCAACGGGCACCGGCCGTCTTCTTTAAAGTGATTACGTCACCCGTAAATTAGTAAACAAAAAATGAAAAAATATTTATACTTTTTCACAAAATATAAAGTAATTCTGTTTACATTTTATGGTTAAATTGCTGCATTATACTTCCTATTTTACTATATTGTTCGGATGTGAACATACACTCGTAACCCATACATCGCCCATACAAGCAATTAATGTTAGACCAACATTAATTCAAATCGTCCAGGTTTTTGGATTTTTAACTAGTGTGGAAAACAATCTTATCAGGTAAGAATTTGACGATTTGTTTACCCTCTTCGTTAGTTCTTACTTTTAATGTAAAAAATGTGGAATATTTTTTTAAACAAATTTTACCATAGAAAATTCGTGACGTAATCCCTTTAAGCAGTTTATAGAGCTTTAAGAGTTCCAAAAAAAAATTAACTTTTGTCCTTAAAAATCAAATTATCTAATAAATATAAATAAATATAAATATAACTAAAATACATCAATAAGATCCCCTTTAATAATAAGTAATTGTCTAACAAATTAAGCGGGCCGCCGGGTCTTATTTTTCGGGCACAACAGATACGAATACGTGACGGCGTTCTTCATCGGAGCCGGCCTCAGCGGCCTCATCCCGAGTCTGCTGGCACTCAGCCAGGGTTCGAACGCCGAGCCGACGTGCACGAACACGACGAACAGCAGCGACGGCAACTTCACGGTGGAATGGGTCTACGGCGAGCCGCACTTCTCCGTCGAGATCTACTTCCTCTGCCTCGCCGTGCTGCAGCTGGCTAGCGGCATCGCCTTCCTGCTGCTCAACGTGTTGCCCGTGTGCAAGCGAGAGCACGACCCGACGCGCGTCGACAACGACAAAAAGCCGACAGGTGAGAAGCCGAGCGGGGACGCGCCGGAGAAGACACCCGGGCAGCCGCGAGCGCACGACAACCCGGCGTACGAGGAGGACAGAGACGAGTACGACGACTTCGTCGAGTATAGGCGCGCGTCCGTCGCGATGGGAGAGTACGCCGTCGGGAGGAGGCTTTCGAAAAAGAAAGAGGAACCTCCGGCGGCCGCCCGCTATTCCTCTTCGGCCGTCGCCGCCGCCGGTGACCTGCCGGCGGGGTACGCGCCCGAGCCGGTAAAGCTGAGCGCGGGTCAGCTGGCGTGCCTCTACGTCGTGCAGATGTGGGTGTCGGCGTTGATGATGGGCGCGCTGCCGTCCGTCGGCTCGTTCAGCGCGCTGCCCTACGGCTACAACATCTACCACCTGTCGCTGACGCTCTCCACCATCGCGAACCCGCTCGCCTGCTGCGTGCCGTTCGCCGTGACGGCGGCCAGCGTGCCGTCGCTGACGGGTCTCACCGTTCTCGCCACGGCCGCCGGAGCGTATCTGCTCGCGCTCGCCGCCACCAGCCCCGAGCCGCCGCTGCTCGACACGTCGTACGGCGGCGCCGTGTGCGTCGCCGTCACCGTCGCCGCGTACGCGCTCTTCTCGTACGTCAACGTGTGCCTGGCGTCGCTGTTCCGTGAGCAGAGCCACCGCGCGCTGTTCTGGTGCGGCGTGGCGACGCAGGCGGGCGCCTTCGTCGGAGCCATCGCGCTGTTCCTGCCCGTGAACTGCTTCAATCTATTCGAGGAGACGCCGCTAGAGTGTGAAACAGTGGTTCTTAACCTTTTCTGAGTCATGGACCCCTTTGAGAATCAGGTGAAAGCTACGGACCGCTCCCCAGAAAAATGCAGTTATATCAGCACGTAAACATCTTCACGGACCCCCTGAAGCCCATCCACGGACCCCCTAAAGCCCATCCACGGACACCCTGAAGCCCATCCACGGACCCCAAAGCGTTCCACGGACCCCAGGTTAAGAACTACTGGTGTATAACGATAGAGATCGCTGCAAACGTTACGGGAAGTCTCGTGTAGCGACACGTTCCAAACATCAAGGAGTCTCGTGTAGCGACACGTTCCAAACGTCAAGGAGTTTCTGTATCGACACATACGCACAGCGGTTCATGAGTGCGCTAAACTGTGTGGTAATCATTGCGAAAGGCATGCACGCGGTTTCAAGGCTCGCCATCAAGAGGACGGGGTTGTACAATTTGTAGGAAATGTAGTTTATGAAATTAATATTCATTCGCAATTTTTGTTGCAATTATGCATATGCAAGAATTATTTTTGTTTTAAATATTATAATTTGCAAATTACTGCAAAAAACGGTTGGACACTCTTATTCATAGGTAAAGTTAGATAGTTACCCATTTGCCAGTATTCACTGTATTCTTTACAGTGGTAGACTAAGAGGCACATAGCCGCCGTCTTGGTACATGAACCAAATATTTTATTATTTTTTGGGGGATTGTACAAATAAAATGTTGGCAAATTTGTTGAATAAAAACCTAAAATACAAAATGATACTGCTTAAATTCGTTTACGTTTACTACAATGCAAAATAATTTATTACATACATTTGTACATGTTTCACAATGCAGGTCGACTTAAACTTATGAAGTATCACAGTTAAAAAACAAAGGATTTGACATTGCTAATTATTTAATTTAATATATGAAAATTATCTAATTCTATAATCGACTATAATTATGTCTTCCTTCCAAACCGAAATGTACGAAAGTGAATTTATTTCCTAATGGCAGTTTTATCTTGCTCATCAAATCTACTTGTAATGACATGTACATCATCTCCTAATCTTTCATCTACTTTGCTGCAGATATCATTCAAGGTGAGTTTCACATCCACGTCCAACGTGTTAACCTGACTTGCATCCACCTTACTATGATCTTTTTTGTTCTCTCCTCCTGCCTGTCTCAAAGGATTACTGTTGCTACGTGCTTCCAAAGGATGCTGATCTTCAACACTGGTAGAGGGCAGCTTCGACTGAGCGCTGTCGCACCATAGTTCATATCCCTGCTTTGTCATAAAGCGCCTCACTGCTTTACACTGTAGGCAGGTTAGCACGATGTGTTTCTCTCTTCGTCCTACGTAATTACAACCAAATTCTATCAACGGCAAATTTCTCGCGTGCGGGAAAACCACGAATCCCTGTGTACTCTAATGAAACATAAAGCATGAAACGAAAATAGACTCCGGGAATAATCAGTACATATATGAATAATATGATCATGGTAATATAGTGATGCTGTACACAAAACTACAGCATTGCAGTTTACTATACACCCAAATCGCTCTAAGATCGAGTTTCGGGCCCACTCGACATTTCTCGTCGATCATAGATAACAATATTGCAGCCAGTACTTTGAAATGAATGCAATACACTGCACGTTGAGATTATGAGCTAGCTGAGTACTAATATGGTAATACACATGAAAGAATGCACTCACGCTTGGTCCTGATCGTGGCAGTGAGTCCGGGAAGAAGTACACTCCAGCATCTTTTGCATAAAAATCTCTTGATGCTGTGGTGCCTTTATATGCAATACCAATCATCCAGTTT
Source organism: Priapulus caudatus (assembly GCF_000485595.1). Taxonomy (NCBI): domain Eukaryota; kingdom Metazoa; phylum Priapulida; class Priapulimorpha; order Priapulimorphida; family Priapulidae; genus Priapulus; species Priapulus caudatus. Next base: position 73,346 of record NW_014577161.1, read on the forward strand.
ATGCGATTACATAGACAGCCTCAAAGGTGCACAAAATATTGTTATTCCTTATATTAAATGATATGTAAATATTATATATGTATTATTATATGTAATATGAAATATTCATTCAGTGATAGAATGATTATCCTCAGTACACTACATTTTAAACAAGTTTACAGCTTGATAAAAGTTTTGGATGCACAAATAAAAGATGTGAAAAGTAGTACAATAATGAAGCAAGGTAAGTGTAAAATTTACCCTGTTTACACAGAGCTATACTATTATATCAAGAGCGTATTAAGTATGAGAGCGTACAACCGTAAAATGCAACAACCATGTTGTAGTTTCAGCAGAATTAGTAAACTTTACGCATTTTATTTTGACAATTCTTTGTGGTATTATTATTCAGCAGTCATATCTTGACAACATAAAACCAACCGCTCGTCCATACGATATCCCTACGCTGAGATATTAAGCGGTCAAATCTAGTATTTTGGCGAAAGTCGAACTGGAGTTGGCTGCGACCGTACGACTGTCTATATATATATTAATTAGGGGTGAGTATTGCGACAAAACACGTCATTGCACTAATATTGCAATACGACATAAACGCTATTGCATATTCCAATACGTTATTGCGGAAGTGTATACCAATTGCGATGATATAGTAACAAATTTGATGGGTTTAATATCATCATATTATTGTATATATGACATTATTATAATTCTCAGTTTTTCCTTTGAGAAACAGAAGCACGGCAATGTTTTCACGCTGACAGCGCATGCCCTCTGTGCCGTAAACAATGTACCGCGTACTGAATACCGCCTGGTTTGTCTATATTCAGGCCGGGACACGGAGATAATTTGCATAATTTGTGTCACGTTGGTTTTGTGTTTATAACCAATCAGGAATGCTCATCGCGGTGGAGAAGGAGGGAAACTGGTGAGAAGGGAGGGGGAGAAGGGAGAAGGTGGTGGAGGAGGGGAGAAGCCTGGTGGAGAGGAGGAGGGGAGCAGCTGCGTGGACGGAGTGGTGGAGAAGGAGGAGGTGAAAGGTGGCAGGGCGGTGGCCCTTCTCTTCTGGCACCAACCTTCTCACTTCTCCACCACCTTCACCACCACTTCTCCACCAACCTCCTCTTTCTCCACCCAGCTCTTCCCTTCTTTCCCTTCTTCATTCTCGCACCAGCTCTCCCCTCCTCCTTCTCCCCAGCTCTCCTCCTCTCTCCCAGCCACCTTTTTCCCTTCTCCCCCTTCCTCCTCCACCACTGTCTCCCCTCCTTCTCCACTAGCCTTTCCCCTCCTCCTCCTACCTTCTGCGCCCTTCTCTTTCCTCTCTCCACCAGCTCTCCCCTCCTCGTTCTCACCCACGCACCTTCCTCCCTTCTCCCCTTCCTCCTGTCTCCACCAGCTCTCTTCTCCCCTCCTTTCTCCCACAACACCACCTCTCGCCTTCTGCCAAGCCTTCCTCCCTCTTCACCATCTTCTTCACCAGCTTGAAGTGCTGTCACGAACACAAGTGCGATTACAATCTGATTGGTTATAACCTAACACGTGATTAAAAATTGCAGAAATTAACTCCTGTACCGGCCGTGAATATAGACCAAACCCGAATACCCCTCTCGAAGGCACTTGACGATAGCTGGAATACACAATACCCCTGCTGCATAATGGCTACATATGGACGATTCTCAGCCCGGATATCCGCGCAAAAGCGCGCACGAACGTCCGCCTGGCGGCGCACTAGCAACTGTCGCTGACCTCTTCCGCAACGCCAGTATAAACGCCGACCTTTAGGGTTAGGGAAGTCCGGCTTTCGCTCTCATCGGCAGTTTCTCTGCGCAATTGCACGAGGTACACTACCTCAGTAGGTAGAGACGGGCTAGAAAAGCTCCCAATTCTTTGTTCGCTACTAGGCGCCGCTTCTTTGGCTGTAATAACGGAGTTTTTTTGTTCACTTGTAAGATATAATAGTAGCGCTAATGCGTAGGCGTTGAACTGGCTGAGCTTAAGAGGCTCCGATATATAGGGGGCAACGAGGCTGTAAGGATACTTAGAATACTCTAATTACTACAAGTACTGTTACAATAATACTAGTAATTAAGTAACTACTCTAGTAAGTGTAGTACTAAGTTACCCAGCACTACTAGACTATAGTCATAGTTTACTACCAGGACGGCAGAGCTACTACGTATAGTATTACTAATTACTGAGTACTAAGTACTACAGTAACTAGTACTACTAGTACTTAGTACTGACTACTACTACTAACAAGTACTAGCTCCAAGAAACGCTCTTTGTAGGGTTAGAATACCCCTATTACTGACACAACAGCACTTGAAGCGTTTCAATGAAAATATAGATGCTAACTAAATACGAAATCTATTTACTACCTACCACAATTCTTAATGTTTCTAGTATAGGCTACTCTCTTCGAGAAGTTGGGCGAGGTGCAAGGCTAATATAGAACTAGACTCGCTTACCACTCGATTAGCATCGAGGTGACCTAAGCTAACGCCCGAGAGGTGGGAGCGAGTGCCAGTCGTATGGGCTATAGGCGCGGGCAAGGCGGCGCAAACTGCTTTTGCAACTCCTGGTAGCGAAGCCTCGCCATTGGAACATATGCACAATACCGTTCCAGCGTTGGGGCGCGCAACAATGAGGTCAGCGAAGAGCGCCGGTAGTGTTTCCTGATTCTGACACGGACACATTTCCATACTAGGCAGGTTCGGCGATATGTCAAATTCGTACAGTCTTTTCTGTGATTTTCGCCAGTGACAGACAGCTCGGTTACGAACAAGCATTACTCGGTTAACAGTTTTATAACAAGTGCAACACTGTTTCACTGTTCCAAATGTCTGCCCTCTGTGTCCCCCCATACAATTGCAGGACTTGTTCGGGCTGGCAGCTATGGATTCGTGCGCCGAGGGCCTATCATTCGGCGCGACGGATCCAATAGCTTGCCAGCGCTGCCATAAACTGTCGTAGGAATTTCCGCGGTCGTGCGCCTTGCCGCGGACTCGCGCGCAAGATCGCCGCAGTCAATTCGGATAAACACCTTCTTCGGCAAACGCTTCTCTAGTACCCGTCTCATCTGGATACCTGAAACTAAAACTGAACTGAAAACAGTTGGCTGCTCGCTTCAGGTTGTATCGCGCGACGGCGGGCGCGGGCACTCAGGTGAGCATAGCTATATATAGACTCCCTAGTTGCCGTGCTCTCGGCCGGTTCGCTCCGCAGGACGTCTCCCCACTTGGCCCGCGCAGTATACGCGCGCAGTGCTTCCATGCAGTGGTTGCTTACAGTAATACTGTATCGTCGTGCAGGCATTGTGCTTTCGTAATATACAACCGCAGTCATAATTTTCGAGCGCCATTACCACTATACGACATAAAGGTACCAAGTGTCCAGTAATTATTTCTTGTTATACGCACTATCGTAAAATAATCGATATCCGAAGTTGTATCGCGAGTATATCGAGTTTTCAAAAATATATTGCAATAACGATATACGGTACATATCGTTACACCCAACTAAATAATATAGATATATATATATCACAGTTGTTCAGGCCAGATTAGTCCGCCGCGGCTCGCATAACTAGAGAACTCGCCGCAGCATAGAGGAAGAACTAAAGAATTTCAGAAATCAGCGACGTTCTGGACCGGCGGTTCTGGGCTGAAACAAAAATTTAAAAGAAAGTTAAAAAGTTAAAATCATGAAAAATTCAAAATTCTCTTCATCAATAGATGGCGGTGCGTACCGATTAACATCAGTACGTGTGAATCCATGTGTATACCCTTAAAGGTGGCAGTGGCCTAATCCTAGACAATGCCCCCCTCTCCGTCTCCTAAAGACACCGGTGATTTCTGGGTTCGACGTCCCACCACTGGGGAATTATTTTCCACGCCTTTTTCCCCTTTTTCCCTTTTTTCCCTTTACCTACGTATTACCCCTTTTATTACTCCCTTTAATTAGTATGTATTATTTTTAATTTTTTACTTTAATTTTAATTTGTATATTTTTTATATATAGTCTTTATTTTTGATTTATTATTATTTTTTTACTGTTGGGATGAAATGGGATGGGAATGGCAATGGATGGGATCCGGATGGTAATGGGCAATGGGATGGCAGTGGCAGTGGCAGTGGGATGGCATGGGATGGCATGAGATGCAATGAGATGGGACGGCATGGGATATGGGACTGCATGGATCGTGCGCATGGGGAGGGATGGAATGGGGATGGTGGATGGATGCATAGATGGATGCATGGATAGATAGATATTAGATTTGTTGGGTATTTTCGCTTTCAACAAAAGCGTCACCCAACTGAGTAAAGCCACCAATTTCCCCGGCAACGCGGGTATCCCGCTAGTTACTATATATAACAGGGTTAATTTTTACTAATCGTTTTTGCTAGTTTCGTCGTTTGTCTTTACTAATTCCACTGAAACTACAATATAGTTTTTGCATTTCACTGTTGTACGCTCACATGCTTAATACACTCTTGATTATATCTAGGTGGATAGTGGCTCTACCAAACACCCATTTGCGCTGCCACAGGCGAAAGAAAGCTCTGTGTGACAGAGCTTGATGGATAGATACTTAGTGGTAGAGAGAATGGGCAATTGATATTTCATACACTGGTTCCTTGACATCAAGCAACATATCAATTAATAAACAGACAGATACTTACATGGATAGAACCTTTTTCTGTAGCACCATCTTCATCACATATAGGTACCTATTGGCTAAACCAACATTTTCTGGATTATTCCTAATTGTCAGATAAGCTGCCTGGAATGAAAAAAGATTTACATTTACACACATATATTATAATTAATTGAATCACCCTTTGTTTGCATACAATTACATACGTGATTGTTGGTCCATAGGCCTACTCATGTTGAAGTACGGATTTTGATAAACATACTTTAAATTGTGGCACTTTTGTACTATTTTGAACCATTATGTGTGATTAATGTTCTCAGAAGGTCCTTACTATTATGCATTGACTGGTCTTAATAAGTGTTGTAGGTCTCGAGGCCGGTCTTGGCCTCGAGACCGGCCTCGAGACCGTTTTCCTTGGTCTCGGTCTCGGTCTTGGCCTCGGAGTGCAATGACTCGGACTCGGACTCGAGCCCTCCGGACTCGAGGACTCGGGTCGAGGCCGGCTCGAGGCCACTACATACATAGTACACAACTGTACATATTGTAACACACAGTTTACAAGAATTTAAAACTAAAACTCCTAGGTTTTCTAGATACACGGCCTAATCTTGTAACGTTTTCAATGGCTCGATAAAGATTCTTGTCTCTTTGGTTTGAATCTGCTGTCACTTCGTCCCTTTGCGCTTTTTCTACCACTTCTTTCTCTTCTTCTACCACTTCGAAGGTACTAGCACTCTCTCATTTGGTTCCACAACCCGTGTCATTCTCGTAAAACACAAATGGATCCGTTAATTTGACACGTTTCGTATGACTCGTGTCTCTGTGTTTTCGGCTGACTATACACTTTCGAATGTCTACGATGCACTGTTGCAATATTTCCCCTTTTTTTTCCTCTAGCCGATTTTCCCGATTTCTCTAGCCTTTTTTCCCTTTTTTTTCCTCTAGCCGATTTTCCCGATTTCTCTAGCCTTTTTTCCCGATTTTTTCTCTTTTTCCGATTTTTTCCCTTTTTTTTAAAATCAAAACTGGACTCGGACTCGGACTCGGGTGGTGTGGACTCAGACTCGGACTCGGGTGGCGCGGACTCGGACTCAGACTCGAACTTGGGGGGTGCGGACTTGGACTCGGACGGGGGGGTGCAGACTCGACTACAACACTGGTCTCAATCAACTCAACCACCATTCTCATGTCAATTTGAACCGATCACCTACAAGTACTAACAATACAGTAGTGCCGGCCCTTGCAGCTAGCTACTCTAAACAATATACTAACTAGCAACACTCAAATTAATTTTTTTTTCGGGGTCTCTTTTTCCCAACCCCCCCATTAAAGAGCCCCCATAAATTTATTTTCGGGGGCTCTTTTTGTGCTTACGGGGGCTACTTTTTGTCACATAAAATTACATAAATTTAGAGTTAGTAGTTGGTATCATGCCCCTCAATAACTGTAACACATATATACATGTGCATAACACTGTTTAATGTGCCTTTACTCTCTAAAACTGAATGTAAATTGATGTCTAGTATTTTTACATATATTTGTGTTATTTTTGTTTGTTTTTTGAGCTAATTTGGAGTACTCTGTGGATTGCAAAGGTTTTTGTGAATCCTGACTCTTGAGTGACATTACATGATGATGATACTAAGAACTTGAAGAAATGAACTTGAATAAAGAAAGACACCAATGAATTGAAAAATTATGACGAATCGAATTGAAATATTGATGTTTACCACTGTGACAGTGCACACTGCAGCTGCATGCATATGCATGCACTGCACTGAAGTTGACTGAACTGTAAACTGTAAAACACACAACGTGTTTGCATTGACTTTTTTTTCCTTCTTGTGAAGGACGGCAAGTTGGCAATTCATTTTCCGATTTGAAAGTTGTAAAAGGAAAACTAAACTAACGGCCGTCACTGTCACGGCATGATGTTACAATCATGGAAAAATATTACGGGGGCGATTTTTTTTATCCTATTCAAAAAAATAATCGCACTTTTTAAGTTTCCCGGGCGATTCGCCCTTCGCCCCTGTGTATTTTGAGGGTTGCTAACTAGTAAGCCCTACCTCGCTCCATTTTTGTTTACATATCTTCAGTACAACAAATACATCCTGCATTCATACTTCAGTTCACTGAGGAATATGGTAAATAGTTAGGGACATAATTAGCTTTCTGACAATTGGGCAAATAACTGGCATGAAATGTACTATATGCACTGTATCTATACCGTAATCAGTACAGTCAGTTCAGGGCATGTGTGTGATTTTACTACTATATTAACTGCCAACACTTCTCCCCAAAGAAAGTCAGTGTACAGGTATAACAGATGTGCCATTTGCTCTCCTTGCTCGCTGATGCTAGAGTGATTTACACTTCACTCATCAATACACGTGCACATGACATAGATTCAACAAAATGAAATGTCTTGCAAAACTGTTCGCATGCATTAAAGGCATGCAATGTTGACGAATGCTAGAGTAACTGGCACCTTGTGTAGTTAATAAGTACATAACCTTATAGCTAAATGCGTATTAGTTGTCCAATATCACTGCTGGTTACATTACAAGCAAGACTTGAATTCGGTTGTTGATATTCATTTACGTGCCGTAAATGTCATCTAGGAGTGAAGCGATAACGTAAACATTTGTGCGGCCCGTATGTTTTGGACGCCAGATCAAATGGAGGTGTCAGCGGTGTAACCACGGCGACGGACTAAACATGGAATTGGAGTAAAACACACGTACTAATCACGGACACACATGGACAGGCCTGACAAAAAGTTCTTTATCCCCAGTGTGTGTCAGTGTTTGCGAAAACACTGATGATAGCATTGCGTACCGCCGAGCATGCGTGCGAAAATGTCCGGTGCACTATAAATCTGTATCACACCCGCTTCGCCGGCAGCGGTTTGAAACTGTAAACAACCGATTTGTTGGCCTGCGGATTTCAATTAGACATTTATTAGTAACCAGCACTGATATCAGGGTTAGATACTAACCATTTAAGTTCATTAGTCCACAGGACTAGTAAAAGAAATGAAAGTGTCAATGACACTGTAGCTCACCACAAAAAAGGACACAAATGAGTGAGTGAGAAGAAGTCAGTTTTCAGCAAAGTTTTCAGTCAAGTCAGAAGCAACCATCGACGTACATTATAGAAACGAAGAGTATATATGGGAGAACTCCCATTGTATACTCTTGATAATTATATGTGTAATTTTTTTATGTGAAAATAATAAAT
>NW_014577161.1:81252-103490 GCF_000485595.1 Priapulus caudatus
TGCATTACCGGCGCGAGGTCTGTATTGCATTACATGTGTGAGTTCTGTATTGCATTACCGGCGCGAGGTCTGTATTGCATTACATGTGTGAGTTCTGTATTGCATTACCGGTGCGAGTTCTGTATTGCATTACAGGTGCGAGTTCTGTATAGCATTACATGTGTGAGTTCTGTATTGCATTACAGGTGCGAGTTCTGTATTGCATTACAGGTGCGAGTTCTGTATTGCATTACAGGTGCGAGTTCTGTATTGCATTACATGTGCGAGTTCTGTACTGCATTACAGGTGCGAGTTCTGTGTTGCATTACAGGTGTGAGTTCTGTATTGCATTACAGGTGCGAGTTCTGTATTGCATTACATGTGTGAGTTCTGTATTGCATTACAGGTGCGAGTTCCCTCGTGTTGAAACCGAAGACGACCGACGACGTTTCGCGCATCATGGCACACTGCGATAAGCGCCATCTGGCGGTGGTTCCGCAGGGCGGGAACACGGGCCTGGTCGGAGGCAGCGTTCCTGTGTTTGATGAGGTCGTGCTTAGCACTGCGCTCATGAATAAGATTCTAGACCTCGATGAGATATCAGGTGAGCGGTGCAGCATAACCCGGGCGATCGGTGTGTGAGGTGGAGTGTGGGGGGAGGGGAGATTGAGAAGTATTTATTCAAACACTCGACTGCAATTCTTCCAAACTTCCATGTGTAATTTGATGATCTAACTCAATGAACATATATGCAACATCTGTCTCTCTCTCCTCCCCCTCTCTCTCTATGTGCATGCGCGTACACATACAGACACACTCACCACCCCCGCACGCGCTCCCCTTCCGCAGGTGTTGTCACGTGTCAGGCAGGCTGCATCCTGGAGACGTTGGATGACCACGTCGCGGAGCGCGGACTCGCGATGCCGCTAGACCTCGGAGCGAAAGCAAGCTGTCACATCGGTGGCAACGTGTCGACGTCCGCTGGTGGCCTGCGTCTGATCCGATACGGATCGCTACATGGGAGCGTGCTTGGCCTAGAAGCCGTGAGTGTTGGGGGGTGAATGCATTCCAGGGCTCCCTCTGGATGTTTTAAAGTTTGAGCCAAGACTTGAGCCACAAAAGTTATTTTTTAGCCACTAATTAAAAAACTATAGCCACTGTTCACTGTATTGTATGTGCTAAGCAAGGCATAAACAGGAGATGGGCATGGGAAAAGAGGTGTACGAAAACATTTTACGACACGACACTGCAATTTCTTTATTCAATCGTAATTTTGTGAGCAGTTAAACCATTTGCTATGTGCTTTGGCCAATGGTGGGGGAAGTTTGGAAAAGCTGTTTCTGCAACCCTGACAGCGCTCTGTCTCTCGCGCGCGCGTGTGGATAGGTGCTAGCGAGTGGAGAGGTGCTGGACTGCATGTCAGGGATGAGGAAGGACAACACGGGATACGACCTCAAGCAGCTGCTGATTGGCTCAGAGGGAACGCTGGGCGTGGTCACCAAGGTGGCCATCTTGTGTCCCAGCAGACCGGCGGCAGTCAACGTGGCATTGTTGGGTAATTGTTCGTCTTGGCTGTTAGCGTCAGCATAGAACTGCCGGCAGTAGATGTTCGAATAAGACGAGCTCTTAGTATTTTCACCTGCATGTAAAATTAACAATATTATCACTCTTCAAGTATAGTGTCTTTTATTGTCCTCTTAGAAATTTGAATAAAATGTAGATTCAATAAATTTAGTTTGCATATTTAACATGCTCGCTCCAGTTTATCTCTCTATCCATTTAAATCCCTTCAGTGTCTTCACTACAGATATTTTGGTGCCACCCTTTCTCCTTCGGTCTGCAATTGGCATGCAAGTTCAGGACTACTCTTGTTTCTCCTTTCAGCCTGTAACAGCTTTGCAGATGTGCTAAAGACACTGCAGAAGGGCAAGGCTATGCTCAGTGAGATACTGTCTGCCTTCGAGCTGATTGACAGTGCTTCCATGATGGCCGTGGAAAAGTACCTGCACCTCAGGTGTGCGTGCGTGATGTGTGTGCGTGCGCGCGTGCGTTCGTGCATGTGTGCAGGAGTGCGTGCATGCGTGCTTGCATGTGCGTGCATGCATGCGTGGTAGCGTAGGTGTTCTCGTTAGTATTAACAATCACATATCAGGGTCGAGGGATCCGTTAGATCATGATGCAACGATTGATGTTATTGTGGTTTGCATCATGGTCATTGTACAGATCATGGCAAAGGTTACGTCCATTGTACAAGTGAATATTAAGATTATACAGTTAACCCCGCATATAAGCCATTAAGCATCACTTAAGGGAAACACAGAAAGCGTCCGTTACACAAAGGTGTTCATTCTGTAGAGATGGTTTCACTAGGCGCGTTCACACCCAAGAAAAACCGCGCTGCTCAGCCCGCTAATATCGGAGATAATAGTGAGCTATTTGTGTCGTTGTTCACACAGGCGAATATCTCGCTAATCGCCGCGGTGCAAATATCACGCCGCGGTGCAAATAAGTGAGCTGATTCCAAATTAGCGCAGTCAGAAGTGGTCTTAGGAGCGGGCTATTTGGAGTGCGATTTAGTGAGCTAATTGCGTTCACACTTGTAAAAAGCTCAGTTTTTCGAGCGAGCTACAAGAGTTTTGCAGCCCGCTAATTCGCGCCAGTGTGAACGCACCTACTGTATAACTGCCACTGAAGGGAAAAAACAGAAAACTGTCCTTTATAGATGGGTGGTGTCTTTTTTATGGACGTGTCAGCGAACACAGGTTTGACTGTACATGGTTTCACTTCACTATAGTCTATCAGCTGGGGGAAGTCCTGTGTGCATTTATATGTCCCCGCAGTTTGACGCTCGATTCATGTTGGGGACACCCCTGGGAGTAAAAAAAACTTGGGTAGACATTCTGAATCATGGGAAGGATAGGTGAAATTTAAGATTGCGTTCAAGATGGCCGTCAATTCATGTAATTGTGTCAGGCTATCAGTTAATTCAATTTTATAGGTCAGGCTATCCATTAAAACTGATACCCGTACAGAAAATGCATTGTAATGTTATCGGGTTCCTCTGTGTGTGTATATATGGTGGTAGAGGTATATAACATCTGCAGTGCGTCTAAATCTATCTGCAACTTTCCGGCGTTTGACAGGAATCCTCTCTCGAGCGGAGAGTTCTACTGTCTCATCGAGACGTCGGGGTCACACGCAGGTCACGACGAAGAGAAGCTGACAGCGTTCCTAGACAGCGTCATGGAGGAGGGGAGCGTGTGCGATGGCACTGTCGCTCAGGGTATTACCCAGCAGAAGGTGAGCAGGAGAAGCAGGGTATAGTGTGTGTGTGTGTGCGTGCGTGTGTGTGTGTGCGAGTGCGTGCGTGCGTGTGTCTGTGCGTGTGCGAGTGCGTGCGTGCGTGCGTCTGTGCGTGTGCGTGTGCGAGTGCGTGTACGTGTGCGAGTGCGCGAGTGCGTGCGTGCGTGTGAGCACATACGGCACTTTTGAACATATACGCGATGATGAATTGGTTCGGTTTATTACAATTACAGTCAATTAATGTTTTAATCATAATCGTAATTATTCCTCGTGCGTTAATCAGGATCTGTGGGCGCTGCGTGAGCGCGTCGCGGAGGCGTTGCTACGGGAAGGCTACACGTACAAGTACGACGTCTCACTGCCGACGCGTCATTTCTACGACATCGTCGTCGACATGAGGCGCCACCTGGCGGGCGCCGCCGTGCTCGGTTGCTATGGTTACGGTCACGTCGGCGACGGCAACGTGCACCTGAACGTGACGACGCGTCAGTACGACGCCGACGTGGGTCACCGCATCGAGCCGTACGTGTTCGAGTGGGTGAGGGGGCGCCACGGTAGCATCAGCGCGGAGCATGGGCTCGGGTTTAAGAAGCGAGATTTCATTCACTACAGCAAGGCTGCGTCGGCGGTCGCCTGGATGAAGCGGTTCAAGACATTGATGGATCCCAACGGCATCCTCAACCCGTACAAAACGCTGCCCGAGTGATGGCCGCGCCATGCTGAAACAAGAGTGCATGCTTCTGCTGGCAGCCTCAACCCGTACAAAACGCTGCCCGAGTGATGGCCACGCCATGCTGAAACAAGAGTGCATGCTTCTGCTGGCAGCCCCATCCTGTACAAAACGCTGCCCGAGTGATGGCCGCGCCATGCTGAAAGAAGAGTGCATGCTTCTGCTGGCATCTTCAACCCGTACAAAACGCTGCCCGAGTGATGGCCTCGCCATGCTGAAACAAGAGTGCATGCTTCTGCTGGCATCCTTAGTCTGTGAATAACGCTGCCCGAGTGATGGCCGCGCCATGCTGAAACAAGAGTGCATGCTTCTGCTGGCATCCCTAGTCTGTGAATAACGCTCCCCGAGTGATGGCCTCGCCATGCTGAAACAAGAGTGCATGCTTCTGCTGGCATCTTCAATCAATGCCAAACGCTCCCCCAATGATGGCTCTGCCATGCTGAAACAAGAGTGCTGCTCAGGACATTGGACTAGTCGTAGAGTACAAGCCGTTGCACCTACCATGCCAGGGCAGGTATTATTTATCTACTCTTGAGTATAGTAAGTGGCATTGGGCTTGCCTTCTAGGCGTCTACGACGGCCATTCAAGTGGATCTGTAGATGGTTCTGTAGTAGCGCCTGGGGGCCTGCGGCTGCATCAAGCCTGTAGATGGTTGATTGTGATGTACATGTACTTATACATGTATGAGTGCATGTTGTAGACTTACCCTGTTGTTAGTGAATCTGGGAGTGCTCACCTGTTAAGCTGTGAATGTAGACACTATTGTATCAAAGCTGTACGCCTTAGTATTGTCACACGTACGCTTAGCAGATAATCTTCAGTTACTCACGCATGTGAACTTCGTTGTGATACTAGGTTAAGCTATCCCATGGGATGATCCTGTAGAAATTGTTGTTGTATAGTCTGTGATAATAGAACAAGTCGTGACAGTGCGCGGGTGATATATGCAAATAAAGGAAAGTTGTTACGTGATACAAGGACATTATCGTGTTACGTAGAATCACAGAATTATTATAAAAATTATGAAAGTAATAGTAGTTACACCGACACAAATGCCATCGCTTTCATACAATGTTCAGTTAGGTATTTTCTCCATTGTCTACTAATCATACCTACACACATACGTACCTACATACACACGCACCTACACACACGCACCTACATACACACGTACCTACGCACCTACACACATTCATACCTACACACCTACGTACCTACACACACGCACCTACAGCTTGTAACAAATGTGGTTACCATTCACGTTTATAAATCTACGTCTGACACGTCTGCACGTCGCAGTACAAAGCACCTTCAACCAGCGTCGCAGTACAAAGCACCTTCAACCAGCGTCGCAGTACAAAGCACCTTCAACCAGCGTCGCAGTACAAAGCACCTTCAACCAGCGTCGCAGTACAAAGCACTGGTTGAAGGTGCTTTGTACTGCGACGCTGGTTGAAGGCGTCGCAGTACAAAGCACCTTCAACCAGCGTCGAACGCAGCATGATACAGTAGTAGCACAAAATCACCAACTGGTTGTCCAGTATATAAATCATAAATATAATATTTATACATGTATGAGAGTACATGTTGCTTGCTATAGTAGACATGAGAACACACGCACGCACGCACGCACGCACGCACGCACGAACGCACGAACGCACGCACGCACGCACGTGTGTGTGCGCGCGCACGTATAAATGCAGATAGTGTTAACTTTCAAATACAAATACATACGGAACTCGGCGTAGTTGTAATTAATGACCTTACATCAGTGGCAATTATTTGACCTAGAGCTATAACAATACAATATAGGTTATAACAAAACCCAATTGTATAATGGCAATACTCGTTACATATCATTCCAAACAACAATAGGTGTTTGTGACTTTGTAATAGTAAACTGTCCTTCATGATTCAACAATAACGAGAAAACATTTAAGCACTTACTTGAAATTTACAGTAACTCGTGTAACTGCAGGTTTGCCACTGTACCATCTATATATTCTGTGATGTCACCGGAATTACTACAGCAGAGATCTCAATGATATGTATCCGCAGACTTCTGCTGATCGATGGGCAAGGATGCTAGTATCACAAGTGATATTTAGTTCTATTAGAGAGGTATTCAAAGGTGTTACACGTGAGAATAACCGCGTAGTACGCGACCTGCTGCGGTAGGTTGCAGGATGTACATAGCTCAGTTACGTAACAGTGAGCAGTGAAGACAGGCAGCCACGCACACTCATGTGTGCCTGCCACATCACACCATGACATGACGCACCACGACATGACATGACGCACTACGACATGACACACCACGACATGACACACCACGACATGACACACCACGACATGACACACCACGACATGACACACCACGACATGACATGACGCACTACGACATGACATGACGCACTACGACATGACGCACCACGACATGACACACCACGACATGACACACCACGACATGACATGACGCACTACGATACGCAGAGAGCTTTCACAGCTTATCAACATACACACCCACGTAGGAATGATTACTCGTCGCAATATGTAGAGAATCGCAGAACTCGTCGCGGGGGGAGCCCCGCAACGCGTCGCTACGCGCGTTTACACACGTATCACAGAACGGGGAACCGACTTCGAATGAATCAGATCTTGAGCGAGAGTTTTGATTTATCCGCAAGCGTGCGTACAAGCGAGCGGTTTGATCATCGATCGGTGATGTGCAGTTCTTCCAGCCCCATGCCGCCGCCGTGGTGCGACACGCGGTAGCGAGCGAGGTCCTTCCTCGTAACTATGCCGATCACCTGCAACATACGGCAGACGCGGTCTCAGTAAAACGTGATGGTGGCGCCATCTATTGATCCGCTTTATTTATTTTTTGTTGTTTTTTCATGCGGGCGCTTCAAGGCAGCAGAAGACGTGCAGCAACCAATGTAAACTTTAATAGCAGGAGCAGAAGCAGTTTTTATATTCACTATTAGAGGATTAACGAATTTAAGGTTTATTTTATTTCATTTACCGAGGCAAAAGCTTGAAGACACCACTCTGGGTGTACCCGAGTTAAAAAGTCTACTAAGTTAAGGAAGAGGAAAACGAAAAAGATGAAGAAGAAGAATGTATCATCCTGTCCCCTAGCGCCACCTGGTGGTAGACGTACCTGGTGTCTGCCGTTCAGCACAACAACATGGCGGAGGCCGAGAGCTCGGAACAACCGAAATATCTTCGGCAGCGACGCCTCCTGTCAGAGAAAAGAGAACACGCGTGCGTGTAGTGTCGCGCTAGAGGTGGGTACCGGTGGTAAGGCATGCACACACAGTACAGGCGGGCGCGGTAGGGGGGTTCAGAGTCGGGTGGTTCGAACATTTAATCATCTGTAATTCACTTCCGCGCGCATATATTTGCTAATATATTGACTAATCGTGCGTCAATAAACTCAATATTCACAGAGAGTATAGCTAAGATATGTGTCTATAGGTACCTAGAATTTTAGAAATGCAAAAAATCAAAATCAAATCAAAAAATTGCTCAAATCCTTCGCGAGATATTAGAGTTAGTACACTATCCTACGGGCCATAGCCGCGCATATAATTATATTAGCCTATGAGCGATACCGTGCGCATATTTTTGGTAATTAATTTAACTATTCGTGATTCAATAAACTCAAAATTCACGAGGATTATAGCTAAGACATATGTTTATATGTATCTAAATTTCTAGAAATGTAGCTCAATTCGTTCGCGAGATATGTGAGTTAATGCCGCCTATAACGCAATAGCGTATGCGCGGGGGGGGGGGGTTAACAGCTGTATACAATGCGCCAGTACAGGCAGTACAGGCAGGCGCGGTTCGAACATTAAATCATCTGTAATTCACTTCTAAGGAATATCTACATTGGGCACCCCCTCTAATATATATAGTACTACCATAAGCTACAACTGTGCCAAGTTTGAAGCTTTTGTCAGCTCTGTAACGATCATGAAGCTAAGGGACCTGACTAAGAGGGACTAGAAGGACAAGGGCTGTTACCTGAGAGACAGCATACGGAGCAATGTTCATGAAAGGTCTAAGGTCTAACCAGCACTCCATCTCACGCTCAGACACATTGATTTGCTGGAAGAACAAGATTAGAGAACCACGTTGACTTAAACACGTGCGCATCACGCGTATGCGCAGAATACAAGGTATGCGTGTAGAATTGAGAAATAAATACAATGTTCTCGGTATTTGTCACATAACGTAATGTGCATGTGTCCAGTGGAATGTGCGTGTGTCCAGTGGAATGTGCGTGTGTCCAGTGGAATGTGCGTGTGTCCAGTGGAATGTGCGTGTGTCCAGTGGAATGGCCACATTGCTGTTACACATTCACATTTTTCGTGGAAACTAGAATGACGTTTCCTGCCAGAGAACACTTGAAGCCATCATGATCGGATGTAAAACGTCAGCTTATAACCCATGGACAACACACCACACCTCACTCACACCACACCTCACTCACTCACACCACACCTCACTCACACCACACCTCACTCACATCACACCTCACTCACACCATATTAAATTGTACGCAATATCAATATTACTCCGTAATATATAGAGATGGTTGACGTCCTTGGATTAGGGTTTTAAATGTTAACCTGATTGTCGATGTTTTTCTCATCTTTGCTCTTTGATTCGTAGATGTTTAGTGAGTCGGGGAAGCCGAGTGAACTGAGGAGGAGGGTTCGTCTGAAGGACTTCAGGGATGCGTATCCACGGTTCACGCCGATACACGTAAGCTAGCGCCGCACGCCAGCTTTAGGTGTTTTGTTGTCACCATGTGTGTCGTTGTCACTCTCGGTAATGTGAGATGTGAGTGAGGTGTGGTGTGAGTGAGGTGTGGTGTGAGTGAGGTGTGGTGTGAGTGAGGTGTGGTGTGAGTGAGGTGTTATATCTCACAACAGAAGGACCGTAAAATACAAACCAAGAAAATTTCAGATCTAAGAGAAAATCAATACAAATGCACTTTAGTATGTACCTTAATACTCTATAAACATATACTTATCTACACTAAATGAGGTCAAACCTAATGGATTTAATCAATAAAAAGTTTGGATTCTATCATGTAATGAAAGTGTCAATGACACTGTAGCTCACCACAAAAAAGGACACAAATGAGTGAGTAAGAAGAAGTCAGTTTTAATTGAGCAACCATCAACGTACATTATAGAAACGATTGCCATCTGTATATCGCAATAATAATTTATAAACCAAAATAAATCACAATTTGTGACCGTAGATGGCGCTATACCCGCTTTGTAGCAATGGCGTTTGAAATAAATAGGTTATGCTGCGTTCCGACATGTTTTGTAAAACTCTACTCTAATATAGACGTTTTATCGGCGGGGTGGAGAGGAAATACCAATTTTGCATTAAAGATATTGTCAATGAAATCTTGTACAACAAACCAGACGAGTGTGACACCACAGACTGTTTGTGTCTATTTGGCAATTATATAGCATATTATACCCTACCTAATTTGCTTCTTTTTTTTTAATATCAAAACCCGTTGAACCTGAACTGACTAATGGCAATTCCCATTTTTGCCAAAAAATTGCCGTGGCTGGAAAGTACGTTGACTGGCGTGCTCCAAAATAGGACGTTTAATATGGGAGCATAGCAGTGACAACTATACCCAATTTCAAACATGTGGGTCAACCTGTTCCTGAGTTATCGTTGACCGTAGCCAAATGTTGACGGACGGACGGACGGACAAACAAACGGACGTACGACGGACGACGACCCATGGCAATAGCTCAGCTTGACGATGTCAAGGTGAGCTAAAAATGTACTAGTCCTTCCAAGATTCTACTAGTCCTGCCAAAGGACTCTTACTAGGTGCTGATCAATGAGCATTGTGGTGGTAGGAGGGTGGAGCCCACCTTTTTCTAGGGGGTACAGAGGGTCTCCCCCAGGGAACAAGGGGTGTCCCCCAGAAAGGTTTTGTAAAAGACATTCAATTGTAAAAAATATACGTAACTTTGATATGGATCATAAGATTAAAATTTAAATTAAATTAAATTTTAATTCGAAAATAAAATTTCGGCCTCCTTTGATGAGGAATCTGTGGATCCGTCACTTATCACAGCAAGGAATTTGACCTCATTTATAGCTCCAAACTGTTCCCAGCGCCTTGTATCGGCTATCGCCGTAATGAACCTCTGGCAGGCCTTGCCGGTGAGGTAAGTGCTGCCGACATCTAACCAGGGTTCTCCAAGCTTTTTCATTATAGCATGGCGGGGCTGCCCTTTACGGTCCTAGTTTTAGCATTTTTTAGCTAATTTTAGCATGGCGGCTAAGATATTTAGAGTGGCGGGTGCATTTCAAGATGGCGGGGCTCGACGATAGCCTGGCGGGCCGCCAGGCTATAAGTGCTCTTGGAGAACCCTGCTAAGGCCAAACAAAAAAATAGGTGTGTTTCCGGTCGACCAACCGTCCCTAGATTATTAGGGCCGACCCTAAACTTAAAAAAAAATAAAAAAATTTATACATTTTTTTTTTAAATTTGCAATCTGACAGACAAAACTTGAGATTTTTCACTACAAACACGTTCTGTACTTGCTTACTAACTTATCCCTACCTATACACCACTTTATAGCATGCATCAGAGGGATATTAGGAACCGAAGAATAAAAAAAAAAATAATAATAAAAAAAAATCCCTACCTACCTACCCTACTTTTGTTTTCGATGCAATAGGAAACACACCTATTTTTTTGTTTGGCCTAACCCCTTGGCCTTGTCAAGCTGGCACAGCTTGCCGTAATCGGTGTAGGGCCTGCCGTTTTTTCCAATAGCATGTGCATTTCTAATTAGGATATTCAGTTTTGCTATTATGGCCTTGATAATTTTTTTGATCATTTTGATGTTTTTGCCCCCACTGCTTAGTGAACAGGCATGGTCCTTGCATTTTTTTTTGCTATGATCTTTATGTGCCCATCGGAAGCATCATGCGCTTTAACAGTTTCCAAACGATAGTTTGTAGTGCCAGTGAAAAAACTACCAGACATACAGCCTGCACCACAGGTCATACCCTTGGCCGGGTCATACTCTAGCCACGGGTATGACGATTTCCACGCTGGCTGGAACGTACGCATCCTTTTGGTCTTATCATATACACGCTGGCCATCTAATTTCTCCTCCGGCGACTTACGTTTGGGAGGTGGAGGACGAGCTCCGTCCAAATACTTCCACATAACAACCTTGATGTTAGTATTGGATAAGGATGTACCTACTACTATGCTTCACTACTTGTATCACTACTATTATACTATAGATAACTATTTGTATAGACTGCTTCAAGTAAAACACGCACATGCATGCGATGTGGTTGCAATGTAAATACCTCGCTATGAGAGCGTATAACTGATTAGTTGTGTCATTTATACAATCAGACCGTTTGTTCTATGTCAACAGCTACTGTCAAGCGATCGATCAGTAGACTGGTTCGTGGCTACATTGTTTAACAATGTTTGTACTGTCATAGGGTCCAGATGAGACGGGATACTAGAGAAGCGTTGCCGAAAGGAGGATTTTATCCGAAGCGCTTACACGCGCAGAATCATTGCGCACAGTTTCCCTCGCGGCAAGGCACTGCGCACCGCCGGAACGCATCCTACGGAACAGTTAGTTGCCAGCCGCTAGGCATGCTATGGATCGCTGCGGCGAATGAATTGGCCGGCGCTTACGCAATCCATAGCTGCCAGCGAACAGTCCGCAATTTTAGTGCGGGGACACAGAGGGTAGTACATATGGGACGCGAACAGTGTTCCATTTGCTTATAAAAACATAATTTAATCTTTTTCGTAACGATGCTGTTGCTGATGCGAAATCACCAGAAAGACTGGAGGCGGTTATGTAATTCTCACGCGTTCCTCGTAACCTTGCTGCCCCAGTAATGGAATATGGCGTCCTGCAAGTGACAAAGGCTAATAGACTGGCGACTCGCTTCCCACCTCGATTACCATCGTCTTCGCAAGGAGTGACTAAGCTAAGCGAGAACACGTAGCAAGTAACACTGCAGCGAAACGCGCCACAAACACATACATCGCCCAATACATTTCGTATTATATGTTAGAACTCTTAGGCTATAGCAGTAAAAATAACCTGTATAATAAATATAATTTGCGAACACTCAGCCTCAGCGGTCTTATCATTTCTGTGTATTACATGCCGCCAGTTTATGAAATGTAGTTGTAATAGTGGGTTAATTTACCGGTCGATGGTCCCAGACCACCTGTACTAGCTTACTAACCTTAGTACTATATCAGGTCATATGGATTCAGTACTACAGCAAGCTGCTGGTTACACTAGCAACTACTTGCCAAGTACAACTTCCCCGTTCACTATATATTATAGTTAATGTAAATAACCCGACAAGACTGTACTCATATGAGTGTATGACTGCAAGTCTGTCACTGCAAGGATCAAGGCTGCACTGCCAAGACTTGACACTTAAGATTTCGCACTAATTGCATTCTCAAGAGACGAGCACGAAACATCGCTTGCGTAGTGACCGCTTATGGTATATTTATTTGAAATGATTATTGCATTTAGGTAAGGGAAGGCGCGGTGTGTTAGTGACGTTTAGTTGCGACGACCGGCTTTAGGAGGGGCGCTTTAGGAAAGGTCAACACCCAAGGGCGCAAGCTTTGTGTGAGAGATCTCGACATCAGCCTCATCAACTCCCGCGACATGCGTACGCTGACCATTAAACAGCCGCGCCGCGCCTCGGTAATGTACAAGAAACTATAGAATTTATATGCTGCAATTTGACTACGTCGACTTTCTTGGCTGACCCTATAGCTCCTATTGTGGCGAGACCTTTAGCTATAGTCGGATACGTGTATCCCACGCGCAATATATCGATAATATAATTGGAAATAATACTGACTCTTTTTCGCTCCTATTATAATATAGTATAATGAACTCATTCGCGATGAAAAAATAATTTTGCCAGTTAATGCGCTCATATTGTATTAATAACACTCTGCATTATTAAACTCCTCTAATCCACCCTTCAAAGACCGTGACCCACCGAACAACTAAATAGATTAGTTTTACCCGAAATTCGATTTTCCATTGTGGATATAACGAATTAGAATGACACAGGACGCCATGCTATCAATCATGTGCATATAGACTGAGAGGTACCAGGACCCATTTTGAAATGACCGGGGGCTCGCACAGTTCCAACACTTTGGCGGTGAGAGCAAGACGTAACGCTGGGAGGTGTAAGTCGATTAGTGCCGGAGGAGGTAAATTTTTAGGTGGGGTCGGACGAGAGGAACAGGAGTGGAGCCCGGGATGAGGCATGTAAGCTTCGGAGATAGCCAAGTTTAAGACTAGGCTATGCCTCCTATAAATCTCGAGGGATTAGACAGTTTGCGGATCATGCCGGAATTACATTTTTAAGGGTGCGCCGTCTCTATGCGCACGCCCATATGTACTACACTCATCGAACGACGCAAACAGAACAAAGCCAACGCGACAAAGAGTGCGAAAAATATTATGCGTGTTCCTCCTTTATTACAGCGAAAACGATGCAGGCGCCGGGTCACAGCCAAGGAAAAAAGATGACATATTCACAGATGTACGGTTCGAATTATATCACCTAGAAAGCCATCTCCAAGCTAAATTCAACATACCAGGTAAAGACTGAAAAACTTTCGTCTTCGGTCCCCCCGTCCTCCTGCTCGCGACGAGACTGGCCTCATAGCTCCAGCGAACTTTCGCTTGCCTCTTGTAGTATATGTAATACCCAGAACCTTCCTTTGGTAAGGTCGCCTCAGAACTGGATATCACTGCCCGGTACATCTGCCACGCCGCTAGCAACCGTCGGAAATCAGAGCAGTACTTCCTAGGACTCGCGCCACCAGCCGTCTGGAGCAGCAGGCCGCCGCGAGGCAGCGCCACTGCAGGGGACTCGATGCACATCGCGTCACGCCGGCAACTGGCTAACTCGTTGGGGTTAATTCCAGATCTCATTTAGGTATGGATACAATCCTCCTCCTCGTTTCTTGAAACGACCAATCACAACATGGACGCATTTTAGTTCTCAGCTGACGTCATCTTATGGGCGAGACAGCCTGTGAGCGCCCCGTGGTGGTGGGTTCGACCTGCCCCGCGCGCCTCCTCGCGCGAGCATTATAATCGCCCGGCTCGCCAGACTGTTGATCTAGGCGTTAAGGTCTTGATGGTTAATGATTCGTGCTGTTCCGCTAATTACCTGCCTTGTACTAGGTGCATCTAAGCTGGAAAACTTGTCGATTGGCGAATCAGCTTATTATATAGCATCTTTGCGATCTTTGGCTTCAGAGGCATATTGCTGGGGCCGCTCGGGTTACTATAGTGTAAAATCGATGGGAAGATGGGTAAATTGGAACGTGTGCCAAGCCGACGGGGAAAATAACTAGTCCGCCAGGACTAGACGGGCTTGCGCGGTGTGTGTTTGTGTGGCTGTGGGCTGGCGGTTGGTTTTTCGTGGTGCGGCGTATTTACTAGTGCCTTCTTATTTTATTTACTAGTCTCGCGGGACTAACGGACTACGTTATGTGGTCGAACTCCTATATATTGGACAAACTTTTAATACCGCGTCTGGATCCCCTGTTAATGGCATTATGATACTTATTAACATATACAATGGTGCCAGTTACTCTACGCATGCGTCCGGAACATTGCCCATTAAATCAATGTCGGGCTACGGTTGCCGTTAATGCGACGAGCTATTCTATTCTTAACCATTTTCGTCCTGCAGTTACTGGATTTAAGTGACACATGTACAGCCACCGCCCGCGTCCGCGCGCCGGCTGTATTATGTATGTGATGTTACGTTTGTGTTTACGTCGTATGTGTTGCGTCGTGCGTGGTGTTTCGTGTGCGTGGTGCCCGCCCCCGCGGGTTGCGAACGCCGGTGTGTGGTGTGTGTGTGTGTGTGTGGTTGTGTGTGTGTGTGTAGTGTCGTGCGTGCGCGCGTGGGTCACAGTCTGTGAGTGCGCGCGTTGAATGTGTGATTAGTGTACTGTGTGCATGCGTGCGTATGTGCTACTACCCACCTAAGCGTGTGTGGTTGGTCGCGGCGTGCAGGTGCGAAAAGAGGGTGCCACAGAGAGGAGAGTAGGATCGGTGGTGCCAGGAGACGCAATCGTGCCAACGTTGCCACCACCGATCAAAATACAACAGATATTTTCGTTCATTCCAGCCAAGAAGTGGGATGTGGATTCGTAGGGAAACAAATATTTACGTGCTCTGAATGGCACCACTGTACTCGATTTTTTACTTAGAACAAAACTGGCCTCGCCTAAAAAAGGCCACCTCTTCGCATAACGGCCTGTTGTTTGTGTGTCCGTTATGCGCGTGCTGGGCGAGAGGGGGCGCAGAGTTTGCAAATTACCCGGTGCGTCAGTGGTCAAAAAGCCGCCCGGAGCGTGAATGCGCAACGGAGAAGCTGGCGTTTACTTCCAAGTTCATATTCCCAGTGAAAGACATTGTGCCTCATCTACGCTAGCGCCACATAGCCTCTAAATGCTCTATAGCGGACCTTGGCTCTCCGTCTCATTCCCTTTTGTTCAGCCAAGATGACCTATTTTTGATAACCCTCCAAGACTAATTGAGATCATTATATATTTATTCTTTATTATTAGATAGTGATGTATTTTATATATACGTAGACGGTATGTATGTAGCATTACTTCACTCGGTTGGCACCAAGCTTTATTGATTTACCACTGCGCATAAACACTACACCCTCTTTTCAAAATAACGTACTTGCCAGTCCTATATACTCTTGTTCAATGTGGCTGCACCTCACAGTTGAATACCATCATTAGACCCGGTCTTTAAAATATACCCACGTTCCGACCGCAACAATTCTGCTTCCGAGCTACACACTCACTCCTCCCTATTTGCGCCGGCTTTTCAATGGCCGTGCAGCTACCGCGGAGTGACATCTGGCTCAGCGGATACTCCCCGTTTGACTGCGGGGTCTCCGTCTTGTCGCGAGCTGCCGTCTTTGACGTCCCTGTCTCCGCTCGGCACGCGTGTGGTAATTGCCGACACAGTGCAAGAACGAGCAAGCGGGACCTAACCACCCTCTGACACGGTTAAACACTGCCCACGAGCGACCGTCGCCTTTTATCCGTAAGGCAGCCCACCTGGGCGCCGCAGTTCTCGCCTCAGCACAATTTAGATCGCGTCTCTTTGAACCAACGTACTGTTAAACGATAATTAGCAGACGAAATTGAGTAATTTTACCCTTTCCTATCATCGCACGCGAGCTCGATATAGAAATCGTAAACTCTCTTGTGGAACGGTCCAGCGTACCACATCGCACGCTTTTCTGACCAAAGTCAGACAAGGTCTTACTTAGTAGTTCGCAGTGTTCATCCAGTATTGTTTTTAATTTCTAGTCCAGAATACCGCCCCATCTAATCCATTTGCGAACACACATGCGCACTCCTCCCATCAGCTCGTTCATCCTGCCGCAAACTACGCCTCGACAGATAGCAGCACGCTCGGACTAATTTGCAAATTCGCTGCGCCCCACTTGAACAAGATCTGAGCTGACCTTCCGTTGAAACAATTCTGCCCACTCAGCAACAACTACTTTTTTCACATGTAGGGCAATGTAGCCATAGGACTGTACACTAATGAGGTCAAAACCTGCTTTTGCCCTGCGCCTCGACTCGGATGAACAGGTAGCTTATCCTCCAAGAAAGAAGAAACGGTTCTTGCTAGGCGCTACCGCTCTCACGGAACGAACAGAATCGAGAAACACTCACGGTCTATGAGTGACCAAAATCGCGCGACATGATTTATTTCCTCCGAAACCAGATTCGCCACCCGAGACAATAACCTGGGATGCTGCGTCCATCCACTAGTTCTCACTGGTGTACACGTCAGCTGACAGTTTGCATCGAGAGAGCCAACACCTTCCAACCCCGGAGTGCCTGCGAGTGTACAAGACAACCAATCGCTCAAGTGTCGTTCATTGACGCAAAGCATACGCACACGTCTTCCCACTGGAATCTCACGTGTGATAGCGACAACTCAAGAGAGAATGATTAGACAGGGCGGACAGATTTTTAGACAGCTGGTCTCAATCGTTAACCCTAATTGAAAATGCCATAACTAGCCACCAATTTGAATTGCTTGCTGTGACAAACGCTAAAATACAATGTATTGATCGAACTTTTTTCATCAACGACTGAAACGAGTAGTATCTAAAGTAAAAGCTACGTTGTTGTTTTAGTACAGTCAGTAGAGTTTTACGTTAGTCGACTTAGGCGCAGGTTTAGCGCACCGCTATGTTAGAGTGCAGGTGGCATCATGGTTCAGACTTACTGTTTAGTCTGCCTAATCAGGTAGGTAGACTAGGAGAGTGTTCAGGGGGGCACGTAGTCAGGTAGTTAGACTAGAGAGAGAGGAGTGTACAAGGGGCCAACTTAGCTCAAGTTAGCAGCATTAGAGGAGTAGGTACAGGGCAAATTACCTCAAGTACGCAGACTAGAGTGAGAGGTGGTTGAACGACGAGCACGTCCATACGATACTCAGCTAGTGGCAGCACTTGAGAGGCAGAGAGAGGTTTCTGAATAGCAGACGAAGTGCGGCAACTTACTAATGCGATGTACTGTAGGCAGCTCTCTAATCGTCAGCGGTGCATTACAATGGATCAACCTGTTTCCGACTAACATCTATCTGACTTACATCGGACACTTAATCAACCACTGAGCGGTGTTTCACACGTGTTATTAATTTATACTAATAGGTATGGATCCTCTATACCTTAGTAAGTTGTTACTACGATCGGATAACTTACTAAGGTAGTCAGGTGGACTCTATTCGTGGTCATTAACAGCGTCAAGCTCCCGTGGCAGCTCACTCACCTAGCACGGCCAGCGGCCGTGACCATTGATTTTCGTCAGGCGCTGCCGAAGCCGTTGACAAGGCCTTGCCAGATGGATTAGCTGGTGGCCCTGATGAGCCTTCCACTGCCTCGCTGGGAGCACCTCTCGCTCTCTTGCTGCGCAGGTGGCTTCTTGACTGATGCCTCTCGCGATTACGTGTGAAGCTCGCTCAAATTAAAATGACAGCGACCAGTTCCTGTAGTGGATCTTTATGATGCGGTAGCAAAACTTGACGCCACTGTGACGCTCTCCATGACAGATGAACAGGATTTCGACCGTGCATTCCCCGTAAGTTCTTTCTTGCCCATGTTGGATTGACAGAGTGACAACGTGAGATTGCTCTTTCAAGTCCCCCTCTCACAAGGGGACACCGAAGCTTTCTATGGTGATCTTCCTACGCCGCCTATCTCCGCATACCGTCGCGCCTAGACTTGTGCGCTGCTCCGCGGAAGACTAGCGGCCGACGGCTCGGCTGTGTGTGCGCCCACAGAATACGGCCTAAAAATATTGTCTTGACGGTCACTCAGTTTTTTACCAGGGCGTACTACCCGACGTCATTCGCATTAATCGTCATGGAATGAGCTCGATAAGAATAGCGCAAATTTACTCGTTCAGTCGTTTAGCCCGCTTCGTTGATTGCTTGCAGCAAGTTCCTCAACCCTTTCTTTTTATGACCGAATTGAAGAAATCTCAAATATGCCCCGGCCATACTATTGCTATTCATTGCGCTTAACGAAATTCTATCAATGAGGACATAGTTAAGAGCAATTGGTATAGCTTCTTTAGGAGAGCAGACAGCCTATTTCAATACAACTTATAGTTGTCCATCTCTGCATATCTTTTTCGTGGACGCCGCTCGGGTTAGTCAAAATATAAGTGAGGATTAGGGACGTGGCCAAGAGGGAAAGGAGAAACACTGATGGATTAGCGTGGGGTGGTTGCTCTGCGAGGCCGGTCTATAGAAATAGGTTGTAACTTAGTGCTCTCATCTAGGTGGTAATATGGAAAATTACGTAGTCTAAACAGTCTGATTAACAATATTGCGTAGTGAAATTCATTCTCGCAATGGAAAACCAGCTAGTATGTTTGAGAACATCTTTAGCAACTATACTCAATTTTGGGTGTGTAAATAACTCGTAATACACCAACTAACCTCAGATATTTTTTCTGATGGGAGATAATTTCAATAAACGGGGTCGCGCGTACTTTGAGCTTGTACACGGCCAGCCGGCGATATATTTGATACTAGTACACAAAATTGAGTGCTGTTCTAATTCAGATGTGTTGCTTTACAGCTATTATAATCACTATTATTAATAAACTCTTAGGGTATCAATATGTAACTGTCCTATAACCAATAGTGACCTATCGGCAAATAACAGCTATAACATGAGAAACTCTCATATTATTTAGTTCAACTTAGAAATGGTTTCATAAAGTATAAAGTTTCACATTCTGCCTGGTCAATTGCTCTGCGGTAACTGATCTTAATATTTAACTAAGATGAAAGAGGCCGTATTTACGTCATAGTATACTTTTATTACTGACTACGGCTCACCGACCCCCAACTGAAATTCCCAACACCGCCTTTAGAGGCAAGATTGGATCTATGCCACACAAGCTTTTCTGGCTCCATTACGTGAGGTGATGCTCCCAGACCCCATGCTGGGCGCCATGTCATAGTGTTCATCATGTAGAATTGGCACCGTACGACAATACTATGACGTGCCCGTGTTTAGAACTCTTGCACCCAGATCGCGCACAGTTAGGGTGCAACACGCGGACCTTGCCTAGTCACACGCTTATAATGTTACTGCTGGACACGATGAAGCGTTGCGGCGTTGACTAACGTTGAACACGTCCAGTTTGTCACTCGTCAGTATGACCGTGAGCTTTAGCAAAAGACAGGGTTGTTTGCCCCAAAACAGGCAAATCACGACCCAACTACTGAATCAGCTCATGTCTGACGCTCAATTGTTAGGCTCCTCTGGACCTATTCTACAAACGTTTCTACTCATCCTTACTACAGGCCACGCCTTTACTACTGCATATCTCCTCCGTTCTTAACAGTACAATCTGGTCCGCACGCTCATAGACCTTTTCTTAAATAAATTATGTGCCTGCATGTTGAAGCATTATTGGCAGCACCCACGTGGACGCGAGCCGCCGTCTAGAGAAGGAATTCGTGATTGATATTCGCTGGAAGCCGCGTGAGATTGGCATGCAAAAGTATAAACATTTGCGTATACGTGTCCCTAATACATGCCGAGCGTGCTACCCCTGGTAACGCCACTGTGTACGAGTTAGTCCGCTCTTATTGGGTCAGGGACTCCTGTACAATAACACCACCCTCTCACATTTTAACATAGCCTCTTTTCGTTCTCACGTCCCTCCGTCTATGTTTTGCTACCTATTTTTCTTTTACCTTGCTATAATATGCTCCGCAAAATAATAACCTATGTTCTTCGTCTCAGAGTTACAATATTTTCAATCGGTAGTCAATCGCCCCCCTTCATACCTCGTCCACTTCATATAAGAAAAATGTTTTTATTTCGACGTGGTGCCTAGCTATAATGACAGTTTACTCATACTTGCTGAGCGTAAATTACATTGCCGACGCAGACGTCCTAATGTTCCTGACATCATAGGAAACTCACACCACAGCTATCAGCCGCGAGGCCACCAGCCTCTCATTCGGTCATCAGGCACGGCGGAGCAATACTCCATATAGGCAACAAAGATCAAGCAGTAGCTGTTCAGCTCGCTGAGCCTTCTGTACTCGCCCCTAATATGATTGTGCGTGCGACATGTCCGAGTTTTTTGCTTTTCAGACTGCCTAGACGTTTGACTCACCAAATGGCAGACGGGGCTGACTAGACTAGCAGCCGTGTAAGCACCACGATTACTAGCAGCATTTGTCAGCTTTTCTGCGCGCCTATTGTTTGTAAATGTCCGCGCACACGAAGTCGATTATGGAGCTTAAGACGATTTACGATAAAGTGTCACAATGAGAGCTGTTCGCGGAGAGAAAACACATGAGCGAGCGTGTCCTTGATCAATTTTTTCAACAAATTCTCCCGTCTTTCATGCCAGTACGTTAGCAGGGGAGACAGTTTTGTTGCAGTACGCCGCACTTTGAATGTGAACTGTATTACACATATCGTTAGCAAGGTAAAGCGATTGTAGGAAGGACACTAGCAGCGCACAGGCGTGTAGCATGCTCTAGGCCTCATACGCTCTGTTGCGTCTATATCCTCTTCCCATTTCTGGGCCAATAGCCGCGTCACCGTAGTGCTGAGCTTATCCGCCTTGCAGAAAACCTGGATTGTAGTATGCCGGCTCACTCATTTTCTTACTATTTTGCACCCACGGTTGGAACGTTCAGACGACGATACTCGACGAGCACCCCAGTTCACGCCATGACACCCCGTCTTGCTCTACGCTGAAAGATGGTCGGTCCCCAGCACAAAATAACCCTCGACGCAACCACACAGTAATAAAAGGTCATCACTCATGTGCCGACCTCAGGTACAATTCATTCGAGTCGAATTTCATACCCTAGAACGCCTGACAACCCTACGGAATTCTCAGAGACATCTGAACACCTTAGATAAATTCTTTATAAGTAATTTTTAGTTGTGAAAAAGCGCGCGTCGATAAAAGGTTGTCTTAGATATGCTGTAGCTCAAGGCCACTCGACTCACGCATAACAGGAATATCGCTGATACGCGTCGCTTGACAGAAGCAGTGCAACTGCTTCGGTACGTGATACTATAGCATTACATTAAGACTGGGTCCGCATAGTCACGCCAGACCCGATTAGGACTGGTACCTATCTTTACTTCGAGGCCATTACTCAAGTACCCATGTGCATTAATACAAGTGACATAAACAAGGCTCACCTGCCCGCGCGCTGCAGCGATAGAAACCGAGCCGCTTAGCGAACGATCAAACGTTAAGCGTATGGAGAGAAATTTGTACTGTAGGCTAGGACGGAAGATGTAACGTAAACCTTGGCATAAAAGAGAACAAGACAATTTGCTCATGCGAGAACTAACGCCAACTTTGTTGTAAATTCGGTCACAGCGGGCCGGTGTTTATTGTGTGTCATGTATAACCCTGCGTTAAGGACTGAAACGTCCACAAGCATCGTTCTCTTTGAACTGTATGTTTCTAACTGATATCCAAATTAGCGAAACAGATACATCACCAATATATTTACTTCATTAATATAACATATTAATATCACTATAATTCTTGGTGCAACAGTATCTCTACAT
>NW_014577161.1:103515-105701 GCF_000485595.1 Priapulus caudatus
AAGCAAATCTCAAGCTACATGGGTAGTGATGGGTAGTGAAATCGGTCGTCCAATCGGCAGAACTGCTCAACTCAGCGAACTTGCTGCTTGCCTTATATATGTAAACCCGTTGAAGGTGATGGAATGGGAGCAGCGAAATCGTGTTAGAATGCCGCCAGGGCGGCGTTGGCGCGCTTCGCGCGGATATCCGGCTGCAGACTGTCTAGCGTGCAGAGCGTGCTAGCATCTCCTTGTACTAGTGCATCTAACAGGGAAAACTTGTTGATGGCAATCAGTTATATATAGCTCTTTGGATCTTGGTTCAGAGAAGCTGCCGCCGGGACTATAGTAAAATCGATGGGAAGATGGTAAATTGGAACGGTGAAGGACGGGGAAAATAACTAGTCCGCAGGACTAACGGCTATGGGGTATTTACTAGTCCTTCTTATTTTTTACTAGTCTCGGACTAACGGACTAGCGTTAGTGTCGAACCCTAGATATTGGACAAACTAATACGCGTTTGGATGTAAGGTTATGTACTTATTAACTATACAAGGTGCCAGTTACTCTAGCATTCGTCAACATTGCATAATCAATGTGCCTAGTATGCCGTTAATGCACGAGCATTCATTCTTAAACCATTTTCGTCCTCAGTTATGGATTTAAGTGACACAACACAAGCAACAAAGAGCGGTTACTTCAATTAACAGTATGAAATCATCTTCCTAATTTTTAAGAAACTAAGACATGATATATTTTCTTTTAGTTTTTACAGATGTGCAACTTGCAACTGGCACTGCCGGCACGTGCCCGAGACGTGGTCAACAGCGCGAACGCTCGCAGCACGAACGCAGCGCCACTTGAACGACACCGAGCGCTCCCTTTATCCAAGATGGCGGCTTCCTCAGCAAATTTTAATCGCGTCTTTGAACAAGTACTGTTAAACGAATTAGCAGACGAAATTAGAATGCCCTTTCCTTCATCGCAGCGAGTATATAGAAAGTAAACTCTTTCGACCATCGACACTTCCCAAAGTCAGAAGTATTAGATTCGCATTCACCAGATTGCCCGTCGCCATCTTGAAAACAACTCGCGCGCTGCGCGAACAGCCTAGAGAGCCTGATCGCGCGCGCTTGCGAGCGCTCGACTAGCTCCAAGAAACGGTCTTGCTAGGGTTAGAAGACAATCGGTCATAGACAATCGGTCGCACAGCCTGGTCTGACTAGCTCAACCGTGCAGTGTCGTTCAGAAGGCGAGCGCACGCGAGCGTTCGCGCTGTTGAGCACACCTCTGATGCACTGGCAGCAAGAACAAGTCCGCACCTGCAGCTACAGCACACACGCATCTATTGACTACATATAACAACGGTTGTTATATATATAGTCAATATATGCGTGTGTGCTGTAGCTGCAGGTGCGGACTTGTTCTTGCTGCCAGTGCTCTGATGATGCCGCATTCGTGACAAATTAAAATGACAGCGACAGTATCGGCAATAACACGCTCATACAAACAGTGGACTATCATGCATGACAACTAATTGCTTACGCCAAAAGCAATTTATGTCAACGTATGCCTGTGACTCCATTAGTACTCATTAGTCATTACCTGATACAGAAAGTTTACTCTTTCGTACGCTTCTTTTCCAATTCCCTCACCTTTCATGACGAAATAAAAATTCAAATATGCGCCAATATTGCATTATTGGTACGAAATATCATAGACTAAGAAAATTGTTATCTGCCTATTTAATCAACTTTATCTCTATCCGTCCGCTGGACTTTGAAGACTAAGACTGATAAGGTTTTGAGGTTATTGTAACTTAGTTAGTATATGGAAATACGAGCATATAACAAATGCACTTCTGAAACAGGTTGGTAGCCTACACTTGGGTTGTTGAATACACCCACCAGAGGTCGCGAGCGATGTTTAAATGGCAGCGCACTATCAAACTTGTGTACTAGATTTGGTACACAATACAGGTACAGTTGTAGTTAATTAAGATGAAAAGCTAACATAAGCAACAGAACAAGTTACCATTTAAGAATGCGACAATTTTAAACGAGTAAACCATTAAACATAGGCTGGCTAGTACAAGTTTAAAGTTCCAACCATACCATGATACTAATACTATTACTATTGCTATTACTATTACTATTACTATTAGTATTGGCTGTGTCTCCTGCAACGGTACCGTCGCCGATTTTTTT
>NW_014577161.1:106591-124652 GCF_000485595.1 Priapulus caudatus
AAAGTTCATTACAAGGCTTGACATTTGCCAAAAATTCCAGCAATCAA
Organism: Priapulus caudatus; assembly: GCF_000485595.1. Classification (NCBI taxonomy): domain Eukaryota; kingdom Metazoa; phylum Priapulida; class Priapulimorpha; order Priapulimorphida; family Priapulidae; genus Priapulus; species Priapulus caudatus. Next base: position 106,639 of record NW_014577161.1, read on the forward strand.
GAAGGCGCTAAATTTTCCTTGTTATATACCTTTCCGGCTTTTCGCATGACCACGTGACTTGACGATGACTTCCCCCTGTGTATCATTATGGAGCGGCTCGGTACGGTTATGTAAAGAACAACATTGGTCCAGGTAACACTTGTGTATACATTATATGTACCGGCCGTACATATTCTGTAGTACCTTGATACGTACAACGAACGCTATCTGCCTAATGATAGTAATTCTAAGAATTAAAACAAAAATTAGCCAAAAATAATAAAATAAATAAAGAGACCACAAATTAGCCAATCAGAGCCGTCCTCCTAGCGGCGTCAATATCTCTCCCACTGGTTGCTAAAATTTTACATATATTATTCATTATTAATAATAAACAGATGGCTTAATGCTACAAAATAGAATGGCTGGCTAGCTGCTTAGCCAAGTATACGAGAAAGACAGCAGCTAGACCAGGATAAAAAACTGGCTTAGACAGTCTAGTAGTACTATAGTAGGCCCTATACTATAGTTTTGCTTGTAATTGTGAAGTAAACTGTAGCTATATTATGTAGCTTATGTGATGTTACACATAATGGACTGAGACTAAGACTAAGAGGTATCACTACAAATTGTTTTCCTGTATTCTCTCTCTTCTCTCTATATATTATTATATATGGACGTGGCCTACGTGACCGGTTCGGACGAGGCAGCCCGCTAGGCCTACACTACCGAACATCCATCTCACACAGTGAATCTTTGACACGTACACGCATGATGCGCAATGGTACGCTGCATGCTGATTGCCGAGTGTGTGTGTGTGTGTGCGTGAGAGAGATGAGAGAGACGAGGGAATGTGTACTTGTGTTTGTGTGCGTGAGCAGAGAGAGAGAGAGAAGAGACTAGAGTGTGCACGTGAGTGTGTGTGTGTGTGCGTGCGTGCGTGTGTGTACGTCTGTGTGTGTGTGTGTGAGAGAGAGATAGAGCTGTTGCGATGTTGTGTGAGAAGAGAGAATCAGAATGCTGGCGTGTGTTGAAAGAAGAGAGTGAGAGAGACGAGGCGATGAAAGGAGGGACGGCAGCGAGTGCATATATTGTATATCTTCGGACATATCAGCAGAGCGTCCCGTTGCCGCAATCATGATGTACTCGAGTTGCGCAGATCACTGTGTATGGATGTCGGAATGCGTAGCCTGGAGGCTAGTGCGACCGCGTTTCGGCGCTTGTAGCCACTGCGGGGGGGGGGCGATAATATATATTAACTAGCAGGATGGCCTGGAAATAAAGCAGCTCAGTTTGGGAACCATTTTGCGTTGAACAGGAAAAATACATAAAAATATATCTATCTATCTATCCATTATCCATACTTCCATCTACTATCTATTATCCATCATCTATCTATCTCTTAAATTATAGATTAACTATCCAACTGATCATCTATTATCAGTTCTATTGATGATCGATCTATCTATTCTGTCTGTCTATCTACTCTAATCTATTTATGTATCTTGTATCTACTCCTATAGTATCCTATCTATCTATATATATCTATCTATCTATCTATCTATCTATCTATCTAGATCTATCTATCTTCTATCTTATCTATCTTGTCTAACCTATGCTATCTTATGTATCTATCTATCCATATCTAACCTATTTATCTATTCTGATATCTTTAGTAAAGATTAAACAGGCGAAAACATTTCCAGCCAAAATTTGCATAATGCAAATGTGCCTAATAGCAAAATAAATTTTGCATAGGCAATTGGATAAAATTTGTATTAGCATATTTTATTCAGACAATCACAGTGCAAATTTACACCGCAGTTGCAATTGCTTGGCGTGTTATCAGCTGTCGGCCTGTGACAGGTCACACTAGCTTATTGGACACACTAGCCGATTTCCTGTACGCTGACCCGGCAGCGTCATTAAACAGCGTGCGAGCTTGAGCACTCGTCGACCGTCCGCCAATGTCGAGTGAAAATAATATATCGGGTCGAGTCAAAGCCTAAATACTGAACTCGCCCGTAGTTTGCGATAAAAATAATTGTCTAAATATGTCTTAATCAAATGTTGGTTCCTCTTACGTCTATATTATATCCTAAACATTGATGAAATACAGTTTCTAGCGATTGTGAAGGCGCGGCTATCCGACTCCTCGTCCACGACATCTTACTTCTATTATATTATCAAAGCGTCAGCCGAAGTAAGCAGCGCCGCTGAGAGCGTGCCAGCGCCGCAGCCAGCTGGTGGCTGTGTATAACGTGCCTTGGGAACGGCATATTGCATTGATGTACGGGGAGGCGGGGGGGAGTCCAGATTGTTTTAAAAGTTGCACGTTGGCCTTGGTGTTAACAATTCAATTAAAATCGTGGCCGTAACGTGGCATTTCATTGACGGGGCAAAGCAAGCCCTCGAGAATAAAAGTAAATGTAACTATGTTAATGTTGTCCGTTTACATCTCGCATGGCGTGCCACGCACAACTGCGATTCTATAAAAAAATATTGCCGTAGGCAAATGGGCTTGAAAATTTCACATCAGCGAATTTGCGATGCGAATACCCAGGCGAAAATTATTCCCTTGATTATAAGCAAGTCAGTGCAAGCTGAATCCTGTATAAACTCGCTTTTTGACTTCGAATCCTGTTGCCTGCAGGGCTGCCCATTTATCTAATGGTGCTGCTGGGCTCCCGTTTTATTTTCTCTGTTTTGCCTGTGTTTTTTGTGCTTAATGACCTCGGTAGGCTCAAACTTCCAATGCTGCGCCATGCACATGTCAGTATTAAAATTTAACTCTTAATGAAGCCTCATAGCGGTCTATGTCCCGCCAGGGTACTGCACCGGACACTTCCCTGGTCACTATTTGATGATGGTTAGGCAGTTAGGGTTAGGGATGGGTTCAGTTAGAGTGTTGGTGTTAGGGAGTCAGGCGAGCGACATCCCTAGACCATTAAGTGGGAGTAGGCGAAGTACGGTCGCGCATACTTAGATAGTACCCAGGGTACGTTCCGGTATACCTGACCGTACCCAGGGTACGTTCCGGCAGTACCCCGGGGGACATAGACCCTCTCAGCCCTACTGAACGTCCTTGACATTTCTAGAGTGCTCCATATTGATTTGCATTGAGAACAGACAGACAAACAAACAGACATACATTCACAAATATGTATTAGATAGTAACTCCTGATAGTAATGCAGTGTGAGAATTGATGCTAGTGTTAAAACTCACACTTGCATGTTTGCCATGCTGAGCATAGCAGCAAGCTATATGCCAGCTGACTTTCACACGTTTTGAATTGGCGGTTGGCGATTATTAACTATAAGAGATAGCAGCAGTTATTGGCAGCAGCTCCCAGGTCTACTCATGAACATATCTATAAATTTGTTCATGGTATCACATATTTATAGCCTATGTGTTACACGTACTATAGGTATATTATCCTGTGTTATTTGGACTCAGCATGGTGGTGGTTTCAAAAGTAGGTATAACAGTCGAAATGAACGTAATTTCATGCTGCATACCTTCCTATATCACATGACATCACAGGGATATAGCTTTTTTAGATACACATGTACACACTTAATTACCAACATATATACAATCACGCACACGTGCACGTGTGCATGCATATGTGTGCATGTCTGGGTAATGATGCTTGATACTAATGACTTGTCGCTTACAGTTCTTCGTATTACTACTAATAATAATTAATGCCAAACAATTAAAAATCTTATTTAAAATGCATGTAGCATATATAATACCAATGAATATAATCTGAAATACAAAAGTGAATACTTGTTTCTTTTCTAATCAGGTGATTGAACATGACACAACAAACCAGCCAGAGGGGTAGAAGATCAGTATGTTCACTTCTATTATTTTTGCAAGCAACAAAGGTCATTGGACTGACAGTTTTCTACTATGGATTCTCAATTGGTCTCACCTTCTATCAGAAATGGTTTATAAGTGTAAGACATGCCTTATAGTTTATATCAGAGGTGTATGTAATATTAAGGATGTTTAATATGTATATTTGAGGTGTTTATCAAAATTGTGTTGTTAAGGGTTATCAGTATTATTTTCGGTATCATTAAGGGTTATCAGTGAAATTTTTCCAGCTGTACATATATATATATAGAGTCTAGAGAGTATATATACACTGCACAGCCGCTGAGTAACATTGGTGAGTAACACTCCACAGTATATAGCGTAGTGCCGCCATCTATTGGAGGAAAAAAGTGGTATCGAAGTGGAACCGAAAATACGGGTAAAAATATCGAGGATCGGATCGAGGGAAGAGAATAGCGATCCGATTCGATTTCAGTGGATCGATCGTTACAGCCCTAATATAAATATAAAATTAATATTTGATGATATGGTTCTAATGTGTGCATATTACCATATTTACTTTTTTTTAGGATTTCCACTATCCTCTCTCAATTGTGATATGTCATTTCGTAGTGAAGTTTATCATTGCGTGGCTGCTGCGAACTATATGGCAATGTTGGACAAGTAAGGAAAGAATCAACTTGCCATGGGATGATTATTTCAGGAGGCTCGCGCCCACCGGTACTTATTGCTATTTGGTGGGATTTTAACCCATCTGGCGTAGTCATGCCGCCTACAGAATAGTACTTGCAGCCGTTTGTACTCTGTCTATCCATTCCTACAAGGTCTGCCAATTTAATGTGCACTCAATGTGGTGACATTTTTATAAAGCTTTTTGTACTCCTATTCTAACTATCACTGAGAGGGTCTATGTCCCCCGGGGTACTGCCGGAACGTACCCTGGTACTATCTAATATGCCGGACGGTACCTCGCCTACTCCACTAACGAGTCTAGGGAGTCGCCTACGCCTACTTCCTAACCCTAACCCTAATCCTAATCCTAACCCTAACCATATCAAATAGTGACCAGGGTACGTTCCGGTATACCGGACCATACCCAGGGTACGTTCCGGCAGTACCCTGGGGGACATAGACCCTATGAGCCTAACTATCCTCTTATCCTAACTAATATTGAGATGCCAGATGAAAGATATTCATTACCTTGTTACACAGGTATTGGTAGCATTAGTAAAATTGTAGCTATAAATTTATTAGGTTATTATCATATTAGTATATCAATCAGAAGTAGATAATAGGGAAATTCCCTATTATCTACTTCTGATATCGATGTATGCATAAAAATATGATCGATTAATCAAAATATTTTCAGATGAACTTAATTGAGTTGTTTTCCATATTGCATCATAGGTATATGTGCATCGTTGGACATTGGTCTTTCAAACTGGAGTTTTGAGTTTATAACCATATCATTGTAAGTATATATGGTATCCATATGGTTATTACTGTAATCAATTTAGATGCACATGACAGATAATAAATATAATCGCGTAGGTTATATTGACCTTATATATATTTTTCTTTATCCGTCAGTGACCAACCTGATGTGTTCAACCACAAATGATGGGTAAAACACCACAAGTGATCACTGCAAAGTGGGGGTACATTTTAGATGTTGTTTCTATATATATATGTACTCAGATGTCTGCACTGGACATGATGTGAATAAACAACTGTGTGCTGATGATCATTTTTCCTTACCCTCCTGAATAACATTACATTTTATTGCAAAATTTTCTAGGTATACAATGACCAAATCATCTTGCCTGGTGTATATTTTAGGATTTTCTATACTATTCCGATTAGAAAAATTTGTAAGTATAGACCCATATATAACTTTCAATAATTAAATGTGGTTACAGCTGGGATGGTGTAAGCAAAAAGATAGTCTGATATGTAGTTCTATAAATATATTTGTAGTTTTTATAACTTATGGTTATTGAACATTTCAGTGAATGATTCTAATTCACAGAGGTGGTCTCTGCTAGGAGTAGTGCTAACAATTTCTGGAGGCTTGTTCCTGTTCACATATCGTGCGACACAGTTCAACCTTGAAGGATTCACTATGGTGATGCTTGCATCTATTCTGGCTGGCCTGCGCTGGACACTGGCACAGCTAGTTACACAGAGAAAGGAAATGGGTAATGTTAATATTCTTATGTTTTCAGTTTATTTTTTCTGTTTCGTGTAACAGGGTGTGGTTTGTGGATAAATATGACTGTTACCTGTCCATATTTAGAAATTCACTTGCAATCTGTGACCACGTGCAACACATAATCAACTGCCCATCCAAGAAACGACTCATCCGTCTTGTCTTACATGCATGCATGTGTTTGCATGCGTGTGCATGTGTGTGTGTGCTCAATGTGTGTCCGTGTGCATACGCGCGTGCATGTAATATCAGTTTTCACGTGGAATGCTTTACATTTAACAGGATTGAGCAATCCAATAGACATGATATATCATGTGCAGCCTTGGATGATTGTGGGACTGCTGCCATTAGCCATTGTCTACGAAGGTGAGCCTCGGTAATTTGTTATAATTTTGTTAAAGTTTAGACAATCACATGCTACCTGCCTACTACTGTGTGTGTGCACTATGCATGAATGATTATGATGTGTTGTAGGAGTGCCTGTCGCCACCACAGAAAAACTGTTCAGGGAACACAACATCTATGTGGCACTGAGTCAAGCAGCGTTTACGTTTCTGGGCGGAATGATTGCATTTTTCATGGAGATGAGTGAATACATGTTGCTGACTAGCACATCGAGCCTGACTCTGTCTATCGCTGGTATAGCAAAGGTATTCAATATGTAGAAATTGCGTGCATTGTTTGAAAATATTCACATGGTAGTAGAGACACCAGATCACGTGTTTTATGTCTCTTGATAATCTCTGTACAAATCCTCTGTCAATTACAAATTCATTTAATTTTGGTAACTAAACTCAATACACGTTTATGTTGCTAGTGGCTTGTTCTATTTTTGTTTTTAAGGAAATACTCACACTAGTGCTGGCAGCAAAATATAATGGCGACCAAATGAGTTCCATTAACCTAGTTGGCTTAATGATGTTGATAGCTGGGATTCTTCTTCATCTGATATTAAAGGCTATAAATATTAAAGGTAGTACTTATTTCAATTATCATTTTAGTTTTACTGTATACACAATATTGTATGAACAATTTGTATTCCAATCGTTATTCATATATATTTAGAAGCATTTGTGCATGCATAATAAATTTTTGCTTGTATAAGACCATCTGTGTAAAACATGTAGCAAAACTCGGGCTTGTTTCGATGTCAGTACATGCAACTGTAGTACACATGTACTAACACAACGTAAACTGTACTCGGTACACTGCAGGGGATTTTGTAGCACACCGCAGTTTCCCGGACTTATGGCGATTGTGTTTGCAGACGACGGTGATGTGGGTGACCGACATGAGAACAGTGAACTCATCGAGCTTCTGGGCAGCGAGGATGGGCAGCAGTGGGACGCAGACGAAGACGAAGAGGTCGTACTCTTCCAACAACACGAGCATCACAGCACTCTGGTATGACCGACACTTACAGTCGCCCGCACACTAATGCAAGGTGCTCCAGGGCCTCGTGCGAGATAATCGTGATGTCACGCATGTGGTTTCGGCGGCGGGACGCCTTCGTTTGGCCTACATTACAGATTTCCCCCAACTGCTCCCAAACTTTAATCTATATCTTGATAGGATTGAGGCGGTAATACCTCAAGGAAAGCATAGAATGCAGTATAAATGGCCACCTAATAAACTACAAACGTCTTGCCTTGAATGTTATTTGATGAAGAAAAGTGGAGGGCTTGAAGACTGGTGATGGGGTTTCTTGAAGTGTCTTCATGGCAAGTGGTAACACAAATATAAATACTGCCACTTATAGTAACCAATGGCAGGGATGTCATCTGATGACGTCGCAATGTAGAAACTGGCGACCAAATATCAAAAGAAACAGAATCTATAAATTTGTTCCCTAAACGGTGCAAGACTGCCACATCCCACACGCGTGGCAATAGTAGTGAAATCGTGAATGCTGGTCACATGCCTGTAATATTTGCGATGTAAATATTTGAGGAAATGCTACACTGAGTTTGGAAATTGAGTAAAGTGGTAATAGTATTAAATTTGAGGTTCTTTCAAAGACATTGCCTCAATGAACCATTACTAAAACCATATTCAGCTGTTGCCTAATATTTCTACAATTTGACATAAAAACTTGAATCTTCTTTGTAGTAATATAATGGTAAAGAGAAGCCATTAAGTAATCTTTTGACCCTCAAGAGGACCAAACTTTGAATTCGGTTACCATATGTCAAGAAGGAAGGAATTTAAAATACACTGCCTATATCATGTTATACTCTGTCTGTAACCATCGGATTCCCATCACAAGCTTGCAACATTCAGAGAAAGAGAGAGAGAGCCAGACATTGTGTTGCATAATCGTGCTAGCGCACTTGCTGTTTGGGTTCTCAATGAAATATTACAATGATTGTGATAAAGTAATTATTGTAGAAAAAGCTGGTGCTGGTTAATGTTTGTGTGTAAATAATCTAAATTTTGATTTGAATAGCAGGACATTCCAATATCTCATATGTCTAAATAATGCAATTTTAATGTGACACGGAGTAGTCTGTAATACATAGAGAGAGCAGACAGAGCTATGAAAGAACTGTATATTTTCTTGATGTGAATGCGTATTTATTGACATGTGTACTGTGATGTCCATATTTATAATGGATGAGTGGGAAATTGGAAAAGAAGGTCGAGGTCTTCCTTTTCTTGTTTGTAAACACCCAGGGTCAGGGGGCCGTTGTCAGAAACATCGTAAAGTTAATGCTAAGATAACACTTACAACTGATATTAATGTTATGAGAGGACCGTTGACAGAAACACATCGCAGCTATTAGAAAACTTACGATAACAGGAACTTCATCACAAGGCTGCTGATTAGATGAGAATCGATCAAAAAATTTAAATTCATACACATTTATTGTACATCACACTAATTTATGCATATTATGATGGCTAACCACATATAAATAATATTTGATGGAAAACGGCACAGTCATGAATTTATTCTGCACAAGACAAATTCTCACACTGTAACACGAGACGCGAGAGTCGTGGCAAGTGGCAAAGTAGTTAAAACAAGAGAACAAATGCCATATGCCATTTGTAAATGTTTTGTTTTGTTTTATGATCGGTAGATAATTAATGATTTTGACGTGTTTTTCAAGAAAACCACACATTTTATTCATTATTATAAAATATAATATCACTATAATTGTAATTCGTAGTGTAAATGTGTTATTTTCATCTTAATATTAAAGTTACGAGAGGGGCTGGGCTCTCGTAATGTTAAGAGGATATTTTCGAGGATTTTCATTCTCGTAACATTACGATGTTTCTGTCAACAGTTTACGAGTGGAAGTTAATGTTATGACTAATGTTAAGACTAATTTTGTTTCTGACAACGGGCCCCTGTTTGTTAAGTTTACTACTTTGTGATACATGACTAATGCTTTGTTGACACAATCAAATGACCAAATGTGACCTAATGTAATAAAGTATTACAATTTATTTTTACCTGATGCTTTATGTACAGGAAATTTCGCATTTACGTGATTTATAATGAATTGATGTCCGTGATAACAGTTTTTTCTTTCAGCACGCACCAATCAGCTATCTCCGTTTGTACCTGAAAAAGAAAGAGAATACCACACCAACTATAATAACAGAGGTGTACATTCCATCATGTCACGATGTCATCATTTCTTGATAGTCCAGTGTATGTAATATAAATTATATATACACTTAAACACTGATGGAAAGAAGCACACGTAGTAGTTGCATTGGAATACTAGTGAGTTGTCTGTAACTGCTAAATGTCCCTTCACATACCGGCTCTTTGACTTGAACGTTCCTTTAGGACCAGTCTTTTTCTTCAGCATTCCAGCTTCCTTCTTTTCGTTGTATGAAGGCCTGTAATCAAATAGTCTCACTGAACAAATTTGTGTGAAAAAATGTGATCTAATGAACAGATTTAAACCAAATCTTTTTTGTGACAAGAAGTCTAGCTGGGTGCTAGCTAGCTAAGACACTAGTATAAGTAATAGATGAGCTATCGCAGCTGTCCTAATTCTAACGCAATACAGAAATTTGAGGAAGATCTCAAGATGGTGATGGTACGAATTTAAAGAAACGTTTGGATCTTTCTGAACGCTCACGAACTTTATTGAACCATAGTACTATTTAAGTGCCTGCCCTCCCATAGTTGCATCCTTTAAATTTGCAGTAAGCCATATAAAAACAATGTTACTTCCAGTGCACAGCTGATAATAAGTTAATTATTTGCCATATTATTTGCCATAAACACTGAAAATGCCATCCACTCCACTTACCCTGCACGCAGTTTGCTGACAGACTTTTTGGAGACATTCGTCAGGTCCTGATGGAAAGCAGACTTCTGCTCCGATCCCTTTTGTTCCCCTGGCTTTTTCTTTTTCTTACCAATTTTGCCTACAAATTCAGTTAAAGTTCCGCTCATAGTTTATACAGAGGAATATACTCAAACTCATGATAGCAATATTTCAAAACAATGTCAAAAACTGAAGCAAAATGACTTCAAATCATGTAAACTCACCATCACAACTTTCTTGATAGAGTTTTAATGATAAGCAATTTTTTAATTATGATTTATTAATTATTTTACCATTTCTGATTATTAATGCCTACTTTTCTTTGATGACAAATCATCTATGGTAGCTTCTGCAGCGGATATGATTCGCTTTGGTCTCCGGTCTCGTTTCATTATCCGAGCTTGATACTCCATAGTTTTTCTGAGCTGAAGCTCCACCCTTTCTTCTGGCTGCAACAGAGTAACCATATTAGAAAAACTAGAAAGGGCAGTTGTCGCCAACTACATGTATCCCCCGTGTTCTCCCCAAGATGTGTAAGTATACGAAGTTTGGTCGCGCTAGGTAAATTAGGGGCCGAGTTATAGAGCGGAAGGTAAATATGATAAAGGTCAAGGTAAAGGTGAAATAAAGGTCGCAGTGACCTGGTTTTGGTACGCTGCTCACCTTCTCCCCAAGATGTGTAAGTATACCAAGTTTGGTCGCGCTAGGTCAATTAGGGGCCGAGTTATAGAGCGGAAGGGAAATATGATCAAGGTCAAGGTAAAGGTCAAATAAAGGTCGCAGTGACCTGGTTTTGGTACGCTGCTCACCTTCTCCCCAAGATGTGTAAGTAGACCAAGTTTGGTAGCGCTAGGTCAATTAGGGGCCGAGTTAGAGAGCGGAAGGGAAATATGACCAAGGTCAAGGTAAAGGTCAAATAAAGGTTGCAGTGACAGGGTTTTGGTACGTGACACACCTTCTCCCCAAGATGTGTAAGTATACCAAGTTTGGTAGCGCTAGGTCAATTAGGGGCCGAGTTATAGAGCGGAAGGGAAATTGTCTGCGGCGGCGGCTGGGGAAATATGAAACCATATAATCCCCGCCGACTACGTCGCGGGGGATACAATTACATATGTATTTCAGCCTGTATATATGGGTCACTCAAGGAAAACCTGTTCTTTATAGACAGGTGTTGGTTATACTGCTTGGAGAAAAGATAAAATGAAAAGACTTTACTAAAAAGATTAAATTTGTTAAACAAAAACAACACAGTATCATATTATTCAAAATGAAGGACAATGATCAATGTCTTCTTCATTAGTGACAGCAAATAGAAAACAACCCCTTTGACCAACACAGTAACATAAGAACATATTTACTGTCAGCTTCTTTCTCATATTTGCCAATTCTTCCTTCGAAAGCTTCTTTTTCTTTGCTGTCATCTTGTTGTATTCTCCCAACCTTACCCTCTCTGAAATCATTTTGAAAATAAAAATTATAGGTGCAACTATGGATGAAATAAATACCTACTATATTATTTACATGCGACTTTAGCATCCGATCACACTCACAACTAAAATTACGAGCAAACATGAACTGCACTCATGGTTGCTCATTTGAGCGGATCCTAGCATAGTTTGTTTATAGATATCGACGGCAGCTATACCTTGCTCCTCCATTCTCTCTCTGTGTGTCTGGAACCACGTTCTCTTCGGGCGGCCAACCTCCTGCTTCTGGTTTATGAGCTTCTCGGCCTTGTGCACCTGTGCCTCTGTTCCCTTTATCTCCTTCTCCTCCGTCTCCATCCTAAGCACCTGGCCAATGTCACTCTCCACTGCTGCTAACCTTCTCATGTACTTGTTGATCACCTCTGGAAAACAGGGTCGACATGCCGCGATCAAACAGCCTTGCTCACGGCACTAAACCCCATTACACGTGTTAGCGGGTTAGTCCGCGGCATTATGTGAGTGAAACTCACAACATCAAGTTTACCCAGTTGCACGCAACATTAGCCGCAACACAGTTTCATTGATATACACACCAGCGATGTGATATTTAAATATTTTCTCTGGACGTGGTTGCCTCCGGACCTACCTTGTGGCACCACCCTGCTCTTCACAGGAGTCCGTGCGCGTTTAACAATCTCCTTCAACATTTTCCGCTCACTCTCGCCAACCATTGAGACAGCCCTGTAAAAAGCATATTGGAAGAGGGATCAGGAGCTGAAACTCCACTTTCTCGATGCTACAGCAGTTCCATTTTGCAAAAATAGAGAAATTTACTGACTGCATTTCGAAACGTTTTGATCGCACCTGTAATTATTTCATGCACGATGGGATCGTACGAAAATATCATTAGTCGGCTCTAGATACATGTGTTCACCTACCAAATCCACGTCAATTATTTAGAATAATTTCATAAGCTGCCAAACTATGACCACGTGAAACAATCGAGTAATGAACTCGTGCAATCAATCCTGTTGCAGGCAACAAAGACCACACCTTCCACTCTTGCCGGCGCGTGCTGTTCGTCCGACACGGTGTATGTAATGCTGCACAGTGTTGGGCATCGTGAAGTTAATAACCTGCACGAAAATATTCCAGTATGAGTGCAAAGTTTAGAAAATACAACTATGCGCTTGCGAAACATAAAACAGGATGACTTTACATAAAAGCCTTGTCGCAACCTGCCTAAACAACCACGCCCACAACGCAACACAATTCCTTAAAGGCATACTAGGCCCATTGATTATGCAATGTTGACGAATGCTAGAGTAACTGGCACCTTGTGTAGTTAATAAGTACATAACCTTATAGCCAAACGCGTATTAGTTTGTCCAATATCACTGCTGGTTACATTACAAGCAAGACTTAAAATCGGTTGTTGATATATGTATCAACGTATCATTTACGTGCTGTAAATGTCGTCCAGGAGTCAAGCGATGATGTAAACATTTGTGCGGCCCGTATGTTTTGGACGCCAGATGAAATGGAGGTGTCAGCGGTGTAACCACGGCCACGGACTAAACATGGAAATGGAGTAAAACACACGTACTAATCACGGACGGACGTGGACAGCCCTGACAAAAAGTTCCTTATCACGAGCGTCCATGTTTACGAAATCACTGATGATAGCATAATTAGCATTGCGTACGGACGAGCATCCGTGTAAAAACGTGTCCGGTGCACTATAAATCTGTATCACACCCGCTTCGCCGGCAGCAGTTTGAAACTGTAAACAACTGATTTTTGGACTGCGGATTTCAATTAGACATTTCTTAGTAACCAGCAGTGATATTGGACAAACTACTATGCGTTTGGATGCAAGGTTATGCACTTATTAACTACACAAGGTGCTAGTTACTCTAGCATTCGTCAACATTGCATAATCAATGGGCCTAGTATGCCTTTAATTTTCAGCCAGACTACATATATACATATATAATTAATGCGAAATTATCGGGAGTCCGGAGTCAAATACTCCCAGATTTACTGTCGGACTCCCTGATTTGACATATGCAGGGGTCCGTGTGACTCCCTGAAAATTCTGCCATACCATAGTTCGTTCCAGAGCACGGCCTCGTGGAAATACCGTATTTTTTCAGCTAGTATCCAAAGAAAATTTGACAGACGTTGCAACCGCATGATAAGCACATGCGTTAAAGCCGCACAATGCGCATCCAAACGCTAATTTCTCCAGTACTAGACTAGCAAATACTTCGTGTCATGCATAATCACACTACCTTATGACAAAACAAACTCTAGTTCCTCCCATTTCACTGCGCGTTGTCTTATAAAAGGTATTTGAAAATACCTCCAATGTTGTTCAAATTCTCCGATGTTGTTGACACTTTCACGTTGCCCTGCCAAGCAACCACACAGCGGTACAGGTGTAGCAAAGATAAAAACATACACACCGACGCGTATGTACTCACGGTCTTGACGCCGGCGATGTCGAGGCCGCGCGCGGCGAGGTCGGTCGCGACGAGCACGTCGAGCTGCGCCTCCTTGAAGCGCGCGAGCGCGTCGAGCCGCTGCGGCTGCGACATGTTGCCGTGCAGCTCGCCGACGGTGCAGCCGAGCAGGCCGAGAGCGACGTGTAGCCGGTGCGCCTGCTTCTTCGTCTGCACGAACACCATGCAGTGGTCGTGGAACGTCCGGCTCACGAGAGCTGCGAGAGAAAACGCGTGTGGGTGTCAGCGGTTTGCTAAAGTCGGTAGTTTGGAGCCCCGAGATCGACACACAAACACCAGTGACCATTCAAGAGAAAACATGCGCGTCAGCACACAAAAGATGCCATCTTCATCGCTACCCTTCTGGGGCACGTGGCACCACCCTCAGCATTACATCCTAGTGTGCGACCAGTTTCAACGTTTCATCACTGTGGAGAAACTATACATCAATTACACTTTGGGTGTAGAGTGTAGGGCCTGCCATCACACATTTAGAGTGAACTATCATCTTCACTCACCTGCAAGAATAGCTTCCCTGTCGCCCTCTCGATTCGCACGGATCCTGAGAAACTCTTGCCTCAGGCCGAATGCTACATCTCGATTGCTATCCACAAATATCTTCACTGGTTTCTTGAGGGATACTGTAGCCAAGTCTTTCACCTAGACAGTAATCTCTGCATTGTATACAAACTCGCATGCTTGTTAGTGCTAGTCAACGCTCTGATGCTGACAGTACTACATCGCTGCACTACAACAGTTCTACAAAATAAAAAGGGATTTGTGGTCGCTAGAGAAATTCACTTTCCCATGATGTAGAAATGAATATGACCCACTAGCTACCTTACTAATAGACTTACCTGATCTGACATGGTGGCAGAGAAGAGCATAGTCTGTCTCATCACAGCGCACTCCTTAATGATCTCCTTCATCTGCTGAGCAAAATACTCATCCAGCATCCTGAAGCAGCAAACATCATCTTAGAAAACCGATCATATATTTGAATTAATCTGAATGTAAATGTGAATTTACTTGCCACACGTTTAAGTGAGCGCCGAAATGCTAGCATATGCTTCGACTCGTGGTACGAGCACAAACACCAGAGTAAGTCGCCGACGTGAATACACAGCATTTGGGTGACGTGCCACGATTCTAGGATACAGGCAAACAAAATCGGGGCGTTAATTATGCTGCTCATATGATCACCCAGGTTTGATCATGCTACACATAGACCACTGCAGTACCAACATGCACAATTCCATTATTAATGTCAACAATAAGACTTCAATTTCATTACACCCACGCCGCACCTGTCGGCTTCGTCAAGAATGAGAACTTCGATGCTGCTGAGATGAAAGCAAGGTGTGTTCTGCAGGTGGTCGATCAAGCGCCCTGGCGTTGCGATAACGACATCTGGGCCCAATCGGAGCGCGGCCTCCTGAGATCTTACATCCAATCCACCTGTCAAAATTCGCGCGGGAACGTTCGGTATGAATGTCGACTGCATTTCTGACACCGTCTCAGGGTTCTTAAAATGGATAAACCTCACAACTTGCAGTGTGCAAACATAACGAAATGTTTTCATTGAGCCAGAGATGTGCTACAAACATTGGGATTCTCAAAAGCGCGCCCGACGCGGTTACGTTACACAGCTAGTGTAGGGAAGCGCCGGCTGCACAGATTATATGTATAGGTTATATTAGTTCGCAGCACGGCATGTACGGCGCGTCACCATAAATCACAACAGACGCATATTGGTGATCGCGCCGAAATGCACCTGCCTATATTAGTGAACCGGATTTGTTGACGCCAAAAACTCGCAGGTAGAAGGGACTCGGCTCTCATCCTCTAGGCAGCATGGTCCAGCTTTTGCCCGCGCTCCCGTTCTTTCCTTCCTATTCCTTCTATACCCCGCTTTTCCTGGCATTTCTGCTGACAGGCAATATCGGCACTGAACTTTGTGTTGCGGCTACTCCAATCCAAGCTGCAACCATCCCAGTGGCATTGCTGGAAAGGACATTTGTGCGTGTGCTGCTACTGGTACAGCGTAAGCAAAATTTTATTGGCAGCGATCTGCCATAGCGTGTGTGGCAAATTTTACAAGTGATGGGATGCATGTTTCCACGAAGAGTTGGCTTTTAAGAACATTGTTGGATTGTTTTGTGTAAATTTTTGCAATCTGTAATAGAGCACATTTTATCACAATATGTCGTTATTAGATATGCCAGTTATTTATATCAGTTAGCCCACTGACCCATGTTTTTTGAACTTGGCTGTCATGGATTGGTCATTCCCACATATTTCTGTGTCGGTTACATGGATGAGCGAGAATACGTATATATGCAAACAACTCATTTAGGTGACTTGTCCAAACGTCACAATGAACTACATTGATCTCTGTGTTACAGGCAAGACTGCTGCATTATGCTTCCTATACTGGAGAAGGCTACTATTCAAGCCCAAGCAGGCTCCTGTCACTAAGAGTACTGGTGATGACTCCCACCGAGAGCTTGCTGTGCAAATATTCCAGGTGTCAAGGCAGTTGCGCACAGTACACCAAACGTTACTATTTGCCCTGGCGGCCGTACGTCAACCAATTAAAATCCTCAATTGATCCGACAATTTTCGTATGCAGCTTGCAGAATGGCACTAGTGTACATGCATTTATCCATTCCTCAATCTGTGTGTCCATCAATGGTAACAGACTGTAGATGTCTATGTAGCTTTGCCTACTACAGTAACAATAGCAGGCAGCAGCAGCAGTAGCCACAAAGTTCCCTTCTCCGCTTAACACTACGTTTGGCGTGAGGTGACAAGCCGACGGCAATAGAATATTGTTCGCATGACATGCGCTACTATTAAACTTAAAAATTAACTTTTTATGATTGTTACCGCTGTCTCTGTACTTCCACGGCCTCGATTTATTATATGTGCGCTATCACTGAGGCATCGTATTTACGTGTCAGCGAGTAATTATTTATAAATTGATAAAGATAAAACTTAAAAAAACGCTGCATTTTCCATAGATATCCCATCATACGTAGCGAAAAAATACAAGTACAACCCATAGAAAAAGAGACATAAGAACATCCAGTATGGCATTTTACAACGTTCAAAATAGTATAGCTGTTCGAAATTCTCTTATTTTAATGTGTATTTTGAGGTAATAGTTAATTAAGAAGTGATGCTGATAGTTGCAAATCATTCAACAGGTGAGGTCTAATTGGTAATACATTGTTTTAATTTACGCAGAATTTTACGAAATTTCGGAGTTTGTTTTCAAGCTACGCAGCATTTCGTATGGAAGGGTGTCAGGCTCCACGACGTGTAACAGTCGGAGAGTCTGGTCGTTTACAGCAGCAGTAGCAGTAACAGTGAGATAAGCTGCTGCTGCTCTAACAGAACTCGGATGAAATTGCCAATAGTACAGCAACTGTTCACATAGTTGCTTGTTGCGAAGGAGATCGCAACCGACTTAAAGTTGCAAAACCTCGCAGCTAATGCATATATATACCTACTCTGAGCTTGCATTTGTTGCAAAAAATTCACTACAACTCATTTGTATTGGCTACTTTCAAAATATTTCTCTCAAAATCTAACGAAATTCTTCTCTTACGAAATAGCACCACAGTGATGTTTGCACATCCGGGACACAGCGTAGTGATCGGCTCGATTCATTAACAGTTCCTTGCTATGATAAACAAGTTATAATTCATTATTCGATGTTTGTTCAGTATCAAAATTGAAATTGTTTTT
>NW_014577161.1:125851-146015 GCF_000485595.1 Priapulus caudatus
TTAGAGAGAAATCAAACCTGCCGCATACCCTCACTCATTTAGCATGTACCATATACCATATGATTTTGTTAAAGAATATATTATACATTGTATCAAGAGCCCATTAACCCCAGAGCGTACAACGCTGAAATAGGAAAACCATGGTGTCGTTTCAGCAAAATTAATAAAGTTTACCTACCTTATTTTGATACTTCTCTACCGGAATATTATGCAGGAGTCGTAGCTAGCCAATATAAGATCAACCGCTTGTCTCTACGATGTTCCTATGCCGAGATATAAAGCGATAAAAATCGAGTACTTCTAGGTAATCCTAGCGCCATATCACCCAGTAACACGCCTCTCCCGCGTTTAATGACTGCTAATGTTGCTTCGACAAAGCTCATATGTTTCCGTCGTTCATTGATAAATGAGATGAATCATATGGATGAATGAACAAAGCGCAAGGGACTTTGGGTAGACACCTACTGCGCCATTTTCTGTTGTCGTTGTTGATCCACGAACATTGCATGTAAAACTTACCTGTAAACGACGTTGATAATTTCATGAAGTCTATACATTTCTTTCTAGCTCCATTCAATTCGTGCACTTTTTCAACCGAGTCCCATATATATAGCCGAATAAAACCCGTCACTGTGATCCTGCTTCTCTTGTCTTAAACGCGTTGTAATATAATTTACTTGCTCCTGCGATAGTGTTGCTGATTTAACATTCTTTTTCCTTCTACGATCTCTTCTCACATTTCCAGTCGCAGCCATGACTCAAACTACAACGTTTACTACAGCTAGCGTAAGGGGCGGGTCATCACCATGGCGACCCGACTCTTACGCTAGCTGTAGTAAACTGTAGTAATGACGTAACAAGTCAGCGCTCCAAGCGGTGACCGGAAGCAACATTAGCAGTCACTAAACGCGGGAGAGGCGTGTTACTGGGTCATATTGGCGCTAGGATTACCTAGAAGTACTCTATTTTTATCGCTTTATATCTCGGCATAGGAACATCGTAGAGACAAGCGGTTGATCTTATATTGGCTCGCTATGACTCCTGCATAATAGGGTATAGAGAAGTATCAAAATAAAGTAGGTAAACTTTATTAATTTTGCTGAAACGACACCATGGTTTTCCTATTTCAGCGTTGTACTCTCTGGGGTTAATGGGCTCTTGATTGTATGTACTGTACACAAAAACTTGGACATTATTTCTGTATAAATAATACACTTATAATGATCTACTACTTGTGGAAACTATCTAATACCTTCATTAATGGCCTAGAAAGGTTCATTTCCTGGAATGATGATGTGTTATCCAGTGGCGGTGCATCCTCAAAAAACCTTTGCTTTTCCAGCTGTAAGAGAATGGTCTTTCATACATATAGTTCACGTAAGAGGAGCCATAGCACTGACAACCCTTCGGGCTCCTCAAACCGGGAGAAGTAGTACCACATTATAACAAAGTTATGCTGATAAGCTACATGTGCTCTATGTTTGACATTACACCTGCTATCTGCCGGTAGCATGCAATAATTGTAAAGTGTGCCCTTAGAAATTGATACCTCATCCTCCGAATCATATTCTATAGTCTGCTGAGGTTGTTCTTCCACAGGCTGTTTCCCCTTTCTTTGCTTCATTTTTAATGTATCTGAAATACATAAACGTGGAATGGCTGGTTATTGAAATCATCGGCAAATCGTAAACAAGGTTCAGAGTTGCAAACAACTCGCATGACACCGGTGTTAACAAAGTCATGAATCTAGATTATTTACCGTATGTAAACATTCAGCATGAGGCCATTAGCTCTAGGTCTAAAATACAATAACCTACTCACACCTCAATATACAGCATATGTTGAACATGATGCCTGGCTGCACACTATAGATGTGGTTCCACTGAATTAGCTTTTAGGACTTCAGCAAAGAATGTTTACCACCATGTTAGTTGCGACTTAACGATAGCCTCGTCAGATCCTTGTAACTTTCGCTTCGTATCCAAATAAGGTCGCTGTCTCATTTATTTCGCTTAAACGTATAGTAATTAAGCAGGAAAAAATCAAGATGCTACACACCAGGCTTCTCATCTAGCTCCGAATCGGACGACTCTAGCTGATCGCTTTCCTCTGCTTCCTGATTGGACTCTTCATCTTCTCCCGGAGGAACACTATTATTCGTCTGCTCAGCACCCATCTCTTCATTCTCCTTCTCGGACCGAGATTGTTCAGACTTTTGCTGAAAGTGAAATGATAATGCAGCGCTAGTTGGGATGCATAATGCTGTGTCTTAAAATTATTCAGAACTGTGAAAACTTTATTTCACTTTCAAGTATTGCTATTATTAGACTGCAGTAACGAGTGGCCAATTGAACTCGTTGTATAAATCTCGATTATGCTTTCATCACGTATGTTATGTTTTATTTATCGACACTAACCTCCTTCTTTTTCTGTCTTCTGATCTTGGCAATTTTTTCATCCAATGATGTAGCAGAAGCCCTCTGTTTGAACACCTGTCCATATTCCTTCTCTAATAAATCACCAGCAGAACTCTTCTCATTGAATACAAAATCAGTGGAGAAATCTGAATGTTTGTTTTTTCGTTTTTTTGTTTTTCTGTGCGGAAGTACCTGAAAGTATGTACACAGGATCGATGATTAGAAATGGCTAACATACACATAATCTAACCCTTTCCATAAGTTAATCTTAGCTATAATTACTAGCATATTATAGCATGCTAACACAAATTCAAAATAGTTCAACATGGAACATTGTCGTCTAGTAATATACCCAAATGTGAAAATGGCTTTTTGACAGTAACCTACATTACGTACACTCGTTGTATTCGCATGTAGTGCTAAGTCACAAAGAATAAACAAGAATTGCTAAACAAATTTGCCTTACAAAACACACTGAAGTGCATCAGTGATCACAGTCAATGAATTAATACTTGATAATCTTCCAGGCTTCAGCACCAAGCGAATCATTCACAGAAGAATCGCGATGCTACTTTAGTTTGCCCCCCAACCACACTGCACACAGCGACACAATGCCTGCTGCACACTATTTCACATTTTCCCATGCTATTAAACTACAAATCACAATATAGTATTAGTAGAGTGCATCATGATCATGCCACGGCACTCAGTGATAGTGACAGTGTGGCATCACTGCCCATCAGTACAGTCTACAGTACACTGTACAGTCAGTGAGTCACTAGCCGCGTTCGCCGTTCACACAGAGCACTTTGACCCGAGTCGAAAAAGACCCGGGTCAAATGCGTCCCGGGCCAAGCGTTCACACGGACGTTTTCTCACTACGAAAACGACCCGTGTCATTTCGACCCGGGTCATTTTCGCACCCACTCCGCCGTGTGAACGCACCCCGACACACGACCCGGCGCCCGGGTCAGAATTAGTACGGCAGTAGACGTCGCCAGTGTCGAGAGCCAGAGTTTACACAGAGTTGCTGTGCATTGATTGTTCAATTCGCATTGTTCGCTTGGACGCATTGCTTTTTTTTCAACTCGCAGCTCGCATAGCATAGAGAGGCATGTCCTAGAACTGATCAATCAAACGTCGTGTGAACGCTCTCTTCAAAATCGACGCGTGTCGTTTTTGATCCTGGTCAGTCTCGGATCGTTTTCGACCAGGCGTTTTCGCTCCGTGTGAACGCGGCTATTGAGATAGTACCGTAACAGAATAGTGAATACACAGTTCCCGGTCCACATAATATTAATTATGATCAAGATGTTCAACTTCATCATGTCTGTTTTGATTTGAACTATATTATAGTGTGAAAACATCGATTGAATAATGAAATTTCGCACTACAAGCATTATAATAACAAAAATATACCTCATCTTCATTGTCACTGCTCTCCGATGCTAAGGGAACATCAACGTCGTCTGTAATAGTTCCAACAAATCCAAAATCACTCTCCGAACGCATGGCCATGTTGTCGTTGACCGAATAAATCGTATCTCTTATTCTAATACCGAAATACGAGTTAGGGCCGTTAGGGGGCGTACTAAGATCAGAAAGAAAATACAGAGCCGTGCATAAAGATTTTTTTGCGGCTCTGCGAAAAAAGATGAGTATGTGAGTGAATATAATATATAACATCCCCTCTATAAACGGACGCTAACAAGGATAACAAACAATAGATTCAAACTTACATAGGTAGTTGAATGGGTGGAAGGAAGAATGGACGGATAAGTCACGCGAAATGACGGCACACGAGATGTGCGAGAGCCCATTGACGTTATCAGTAGGGAATAACAATTTTTCATTGCTGAAGTTATGTGTTGACGTATGTGGAGCTAGGGGTACGTATGAGGGTATAGGGTCTATGCCTCCCAGGGTACTGCCGGAACGTACCCTGGGTACGGTCCGGTATACCGGAACGTACCCTGGTAACTATCTGATAGGGTTAGGGCAGGCGCGTAGCCAGGGGGGGGGCGGTGGGGGCGGTCGCCCCCCCCAAAACGTCTGGGACGGACTCAAAATATCGCCCAAAATGGCTTAAGTATTTCAAAATTTAGTCTGGGGGGGGGGAGGCCGCAGACCCCCTTAGCACTGGCATGCTACGGCACGCTGCCAAAACGTACGGTTGTCAAATTTGCCATGTGCGTGCATGTTAGTATGCATGTATAAATGTAGTGTACGTGTGTGTGGTGCTGTGTGTGTGTGCGCTGTGTGTGTGCATGTGTGTGGTGTGTGATGTGTCGCTGTGTGTGTGTTGTGGTGTGTGTGGTGTGTGTGCGTGTGTGTGTGTGTGTGTCGTGTGTGTATTGCGTGTGCATGTGTGTTGTGTATATGTGCGCGTGTGGTGCTGTGGCTGTGTGTGGTGTGTGTGTGTCTTGTGCAGGGGCCTGGATCCAGAGGGGGGGTCGAAGGGGGTCCGGACCCCCCCCCTGTTTACCACAAAAAAAAGTAAAAAATCATACACACACACGCACGCGCGCGCGCGGCGCACGCACGCACGCCACGCACACACACAGACACACACACACACACGCCGCATGCACGCACGCACGCACGCACGCACGCAGCACACCACACACACACACACACACGCGGCGCGCGCACACACACACACTTCTCTTATATTGTCTCCATAAAAAAATCTTGTTTAGCGCTAGTTTTCTGATAAAGATTTACTTATATATATGTAAATTCGTTATAAAAACTTAGAAATGGGCAAAGAGGGTCCGCAGGTGTCGCGGGGAGCGGATCTGATAAAATTTTTGCATTCTAGACACTCAAAATTACTGCTCAGATGCTCTCAGAATGCACCAATTTAAAAAAAAAATTATTGTGGGCTTACGTCGTGCTAGTATGTGATGGCTATGCGGATCATCCCCCCCGCACTCCTCGGACGGATTTACCCCTGATTCGCACACTTCACGTGCCATGCATTGCCCGCCCCCCCAAATATAATCCTGGTTACGCGCCTGGTTAGGTTGTAGGCGTAATTAGGAATTAGGGTTAGGAGAGTAGGCGTAGGCGACTCCCTCAGACTCCGTTTAGTAGAGTACTCACTAAAGGCGAGGTACGGGTCGCGATATTAGAATGTACCCGAACTGGGCCAGAGCCATATAAATCACGTTGATTTATATGCTCTTCGGTACAGGCATACGTTCGGCAGCTACCCTGGGAGATCAGACCTATGAGCCATAGTACTGCATGCCATTAGCATGTAGGTGGAATATATATCGTTTCATCATAATTATTAACAGTAATAGTAATGATAAGGTCTTGCGACGCTGGCTGCAGATCAGGGAAGCGTTCAGCGGCGTTAATAATACTGTGCTCAATGCTGGGTGATAGCACGCAGCTTGAATATTATATATAATATATACTATATATATATATATATATAGGCTTCCTGGTATATAATAATAAAATGCTTTATATGCTGTGACTTTCAGGTGGCTACATACGCGGCGCCTGATAATGCGTGTGTGCGGACCGCGATGCGTCGTATTCGCGGCTGGCGCAGTGTCGCGATTGTTTGCATGCACGCATGGACAGAGAGGCCAGCTCGAATTCGCCCTCAACTGATGTCCAATGAATTCACGCGTTAGACCCACGCGTGCTAATCAGCTATGATGAACTAAGTATCTGGATATGCGTGCGGCCCTCCTATGTAACCCGGAACCACCCACCCAGCGTAAATAATGATGAATAGTTCCCCTAATCACCTACCTTGTACCAGGGGCGTGTACAGAGGGAGTCCACGGGGGTCCGGACCCCCCTGTCCGCGCGAGACGAAAACGCATTAAAGGGGTCTATTTTCAAAAAATTCTGGGGGAGGGCCTCAGACCCACTTCGCGTGCTCGCAAGTTTGCCTTACGGTTAGACCCCCCTGGCACAAATCCCTGTACACGCCCCTGTTGTCACCAATGTCACAAGGCCGGAGGTAGTGAAATGTTGGGTATTATTATGGGGTCAGTGGGTGGAAGGACCACTTACAGGAGAATAAGAAGTTCTTTTCTGTTATCACGACATTCAGTATCACGTATGTATGGAATTCTTAACAATCCACTTAATATCAAGTTAATAATCTTGTTAATATCTATATCTTATATCTTATCATCCAATAAAACGGAGGAGGTTTTCACGGTTTACCCGTTTTAAGCAAGCATTATATAATCAAAGTTGACAGAAACGAGAAAACTATACCGGATTATCAATTTTCGAGGTAACTTTGAAAACCCCGTGCTTCATCATTTCCGCGGACAACGAATATTTACAAACAAAATAGACATATATCCATGTTTATACGTAGAGCTCTACATAAGAACGCTGATGCGTGCGGCACGTTTCAGTTTTTCTCGGAAGCACTCCCAACCGGGGGTAGCTATGATAGGCTTTCTATCATTGCGCTTCGGTCATTGGCCTTCTTACATAATTTATACCATGACTGTAATAAAAACATGCGATGTATGCTATTGCTTGCAGGCCCGTAGCCAGGGGGGTCGAAAGGGTTCGAACCACCCCGCCCCCGAGCCGATTTTTTTGTGAAATTTGCAGAAATCACCTCAGGTCGCCCTCCATTTTAGGTAATTAATTGCAAAATCTCATCGTCTGCGAGGGCGTGAACAGTGAGACCCACCTCCCACACCTCCCCCGCCGCTCGGTCGCTTGGCTCCCTCGCCTGGTCGCTTCCGCGCCTCGAGCAGGGGCGTGTACAGGGGGCGTCCAGGGGAGTCCGGACCCCCCTTGCTCGCGCAGAAAACGCATCTTGAGGGGTCTAATTTAAAAAATTTGCTGACCCCCCTTCGCGTGCTCGCAACTTTGGGTTACGGTTAGACCCCCCCCCCCTGGTACAAATCCTGTCACACCCCTGCCGAGCAAATTGCCAACATTGAAAACGAAACCCCCCCGCCCCGCCCAATATAAAGTTGGCTACGGGCCTGGCTTGTTTACTCACATAGTCAGCTAAGGAACCATGAAGGGTATAAGTATTCGGCTTTCCCGATTTTCATACTGGCAAAGCCTCGAATAAATCTTGCATTATTCTTATATTTATTACATCTGTAAATGATTTATTTTTATAATCAACACTACCATAAACAAACAGTCTATGACTATCAATAGTTATATGAGTTATGAGCTTACGCGCTCAAGGGAGAAATCTCATTTGACGGCCCCCTATATATAATATAGCTATCACAGGGGCGGATCTAGGATTTTTGAAAAGGGGGGTGTCCAGGAAGAAATTAAGGGCACTTTTCCTGCTTACTTTTTCTGGTGTTTTAAAAAAGCTGCCGAGGCCACTTAGGGGGGGTTTGCAGGGACCTCCCCAAGATTTTTAAAATAAATTGGTGCATTCTGAGAGCACTGAGCAGTAATTTGATGTCTAGAATGCAAAAATTTATCAGATCCGGTCCCCCGGACGCTCTGCGGACCCCTCTTTGCAGGCCCGTAGCCAGGGGGTTCGGGGGGCTTTCGAAACGAACCCCCCCGAGCCCCCTCCCCAAGCCCAAAATTATTTTTTGAACATTTGCAAAGAATTTCACCTGCAGCGTCGCTGCCATTTTAGTGTAATAATTGCAAAAATCTCCATCACGTGCGGGAGCGGTGAACACGGAACAGCCCCCTCCCACCACCCTCCCCCCCGCTCGCGTCGCTTGGCTCCTTCGCCTGGTCGCTTCGCGCCCGAAGTAGGGACGTGTACAGGGGGGCTCGCAGGAGTCCGGACACCCCCTTGCTCGCGCAGAAAACGCCAATCTGGAGGGGTCGTAATTTAAAAAAATTCTGACCCCCCCTTCGCGTGCTCGCAACTTTGGTTACGGTTGGACCCCCCCCCCCCCCCTGGTACAAATCCTGTACATGCACCTGCCGAGCAAATTGCCAACAATGGCCAACATTGAAAAACGAACCCCCCCAATATAAAGCTGGCTACGGGCCTGCTCTTTGCCTATTTCTAGGTTTTTATAACGAATTTCATCATATAATAAGTAAATCTTTATCAGAAAACTAGCGCTAAACAAGATTTTTTTTATGGAGACAATATAGCAGAAGTGTGTATGTGGGACCTTGTTGTGTGTGTGTGTGTGTGTGTGTGTGTGTGTGTGTGTGTGTGTGTGCGCGTGCGTGTGTGTGTGTGTGTATGCTTTTTTCCCTTTTTTTGTGGTAAAAAGGGGGGCTCCGGACCCCCTCGACCCCCCTCTGGATCCGCCCCTGTATCCACCTTTACATATATATACATTACATTTACATTACATATAATAAACAGTTCCTAATTACAAGGGTCAGGATTCGTGAAGATGATCATAATTTGCATTTACTAAAGTAGGTATTAGGCATGATATACTAAAAATAGTGATGTTTTGGGCATCGCTCTGCGCATGAACTCAATCCGTATGGCATCAATACACGTAAATCCGGCATGCATCTACGGTCGATCGGGGTTGATAACACCCCTGCACGAAATAGACTCGCCCACACAAGCAATATGGCCGCGCTACGAGAAGTGGTAAACGAAACCCCTGTTACTGAGAGTGAGATACAGAATATTGTGGCCGGGCAAGATGATGTTTTTGTGAACGGTGGTGAAGCGGAGGAAAGTAGTATGGATAGCAGCCTGCATCAATCTGGAGAGTTGCTGGACGTACCAGTGAATCTTACACCTCGTCGTGGTAGCGGCTCAATAATGAAAGATGAAAGTAAGCGAAAACCGTCCCACAAAAAGACCGTCAGCTTCAGCAGCATGCCGACTGAACGTAAAATCTCTAAAGGTAGGCGCTTAGTTCGACAAGTTGAATCCATTGTCTTAGTGCTTTAATTAACACCATATTCGTGTGTATTCGTTGATGAGCTACCCGTATCGTTTGAAGTGATCTGAACTAGAAAACTTCAGCAGTGCGCACGAGTAGGGGCCTAAACACAAATCACATCACTCCATCGCGGCGCTAAGAACGAATATGCCGTTCAAACGTTTTGAATATGTTATAGCCTGTTAGTAGCAAAAGCAATTGCATAAACCTGTGGTATTCATCGGTGCTAATACATATTGGCGTAAATCGACTGTATGACTATGGGCTTTCAACGTTACCCACCTAAAACAAGATCAGCGCATGTATTATTGACTATTGAGTATTGTATATATATGTGGTATCACCTTGTACCGTTTATCAAAAACGGTACGTTTGTACCGTTGATACCGTAGGGCCTATATCAAAATGATGCATGTATCACAGAATGACGAATATACGCCACTGTATGGCTTAATCCTATGCTTGGCTGATAATCATTCACCTGCATTTGCCAGTGCAAAGATATTATGTGGCGTGTGGATTTCTGGAACCTAGACACGTTAGGATCGAGGATACTTTGGGAACCCGCAACTGTGTTTTCGCGTGCTAAACTAATATGGGCCATAATGGGGTGCTAAACTAGGCTTGGACAGGCATGTTGTGTTTGAAGTTTTGCATGATAATTTTATGTTACGCATACATAAAAAACCGTCATTCTATGATACATCACTTGTCTACGTCCATTCAAAGGGTGTGTAAAGTGTCTTTCAGACATTTTTCCCAACCGTTTTTTGTAACATGCTTATTGCTAGCAGTAATGCTGTAATATGCAGTGTTCAGTAATTACTGAATCATATCAAGAGCAGATAAAGAAGCTCCTTCTTTATCTGCTCTTGATCATATATATAGAGTTGGCTTACTAGTTGACCCCATAGTGGCTTTTTGCTATCGTTTCACATGGACCATAACACATTACCAAGAGCGTATAAAGAAGGAGAGCGTACAACGGTGAAATGCTGAAACCATGTTGCAGTATTAGTCGAATTAATCAACTTTCCCCGTTTTATTTTGACGATTCTTTGCAGTATTATTGATCAGCTGTCCTACCTTGTTAATATAAAACAAACCAACGGTTTGGTAGGTGCGCTAGTGGCACCCGTTTCGTAGGGTAGTGACAGGTTGCGTAGATAGCGCCCGCGATAGGTAGATAACACAGATACAATAACACGAACACAGTATTATAAAGCTACTCTCCGTATGTTCTATTGTACCACAGAATATTCTCCATACAACATACTACATCGATGACTACACAGATGACAACGCACACACAGAATACCGTATATCAGTAATTTCGTACCGTAGGACGTGGAACGCGACGTAGCTCGGCAGGGGTGAAAGCGGAAAGTGAAAGGTGGAAGTTAACGGTCGAAAAGCGGGGTATAGAAGGAATAGGAAGGAAAGAACGGGAGCGCGGGCAAAAGCTGGACCGTGCTGCCTAGAGGATGAGAGCCGAGTCCCTTCTACCTGCGAGTTTTTGGCGTCAACAAATCCGGTTCACTAATATAGGCAGGTGCATTTCGGCGCGATCACCAATATGCGTCTGTTGTGATTTATGGTGACGCGCCGTACATGCCGTGCTGCGAACTAATATAACCTATACATATAATCTGTGCAGCCGGCGCTTCCCTACACTAGCAGTAGCCCTACGCTAGCACAAATAGTTCCTGGAACAAAAACACTAGATTTGTTTCCTGATTGCATAAGTAATATAGATAACGATATGATAAAAACAAATTTCACAATTTTGTACTGAACAAACATCGAATAATGAATTATAACTTGTTTTATCATAGCAAGGAACTGTTAATGAATCGAGCCGATCACTACGCTGTGTCCCGGATGTGCAAACATCACTGTGGTGCTACTTTCGTAAGAGAAGAAATTTCGTTTAGATTTTGAGAAGAAATATATTCTGAAAGTAGCAATACAAATGAGTTGTAGTGAATTTTTGCAACAAATGCAAGCTCAGAGTAGGTATATATATGCATTTAGCTGCAAGGTTTTGCAACTTTAAGTCGGTTGCGATCTCCTTCGCACAAAGCACATGTGAACAGTTGCTGTACTATTGCAATTTCATCCGAGTTCTGTAGAGCAGCAGCACTTATCTCATTGTTACTGCTACTGCTGCTGTAAACCGACCAGACTCTCCGACTGTTACACGTCGTAGGAGCCTGACACCCTTCCATACGAAATGCCTCGTAGCTTGAAAACAAACTCCGAATTTCGTAAAATTTCGTAAATAAAACAATGTATTACCACATTTGACCTCACCTGTTACATGTTTGCAACTATCACATCACTTCTTAATTACTATTTACCTCAAAATACACATTAAAATAAGAGAATTTCGAACAGCTATACTATTTGAACGTTGTAAAATGCCATACTGGATGTTCTTATGTCTCTTTTTCTATGGGTTGTACTTGTATTTTTCGCTACGTATGATGGGATATCTATGGGAAAATGGCAGCGTTTTTTTAAGTTTTATCTTATCAATTTATAAATAATTACTCGCTGACACGTAAATACATGCTCAGTGATAGCGCACATATAATAAATCGAGGCGTGGAAGTACAGAGAAGCGGTAACAATCATAAAAAGTTAATTTTAAGTTTAATAGTAGCGCATGTCATGCCGAACAATATTCTATTGCGTCGGCTTGTCACCCTCACGCCAACGTAGTGTTAAGCGAGAAGGGAACTTGTGGCTACTGCTGCTGCTGCTGCTATTGTTACTGTAGTAGGCAAAGCTACATAGACATCTACAGTCTGTTACCATTGATGGACACACAGATTGAGGAATGGATAAATGCATGTACACTAGTGCCATTCTGCAAGCTGCATACGAAATTGTCGGATCAATTGAGGATTTTAATTGGTTGACGTACCGGCCGCCAGGCAAATAGTAACGTTGGTGTACTGTGCCAACTGCCTTGACACCTGGAATATTTGCACAGCAAGCTCTCGTGTGGGAGTCATCACCAGTACTCTAGTGACAGGAGCCTGCTTGGGCTTGAATAGTAGCCTCTCCAGTATAGGAAGCATAAATGCAGCAGTCTTGCCTGTAACACAGAGATCAATGTAGTTCATTGTGACGTTTGGACAAAGTCACCTAAATGAGTTGTTTGCATATATACGTATTCTCAGCTCATCCATGTAACCGACACAGAAATATGTGGGAATGACCAATCCATGACAGCCAAGTTCAAAAAATGGTCAGTGGCATAACTGATATAAATAACTGCATATCTAATAAGACATATTAGTAGATAAATGGCTCTATTACAGATTGCAAAAATTTACAAAAACAATCCAACAATGTTCTTAAAAGCCAACTCTTCGTGGAACATGCATCACATCACTTGTAAAATTTGCCACACACGCATGCAGACTGCTGCCAATAAAATTTTGCTTACCTGTACCAGTAGCAGCACACGCACAAATGTCCTTTCCCAGCAATGCCACTGGGATGGTTGCAGCTTGGATTGGAGTAGGCAACACAAAGTTCAGTGCCGATATTGCCTGTCAGCAGAAATGCAGTTAGAGAGAAATCAAACCTGCCGCATACCCTCACTCATTTAGCATGTACCATATACCATATGATTTTGTTAAAGAATATATTATACATTGTATCAAGGGTCATCACCATGGCGATAAATAACAAGACGTTTTTGTGGAGCAATGGCTGCGTCAATGACTGGAAATGCGAGAAAAGATAGTAGAAGGAAAATAAACTTCATTGTCAATGAATGACGGAAACACGCGAGGGTTCCCGAAGCTATCGCCAGAACGAGAGACAGTCTCAGCCACTACGTATCTCGAGCCGGTTTTCGGCGAAAATACCAGATTTTCACCGATCATTATCTCAGCGTAGAGGCATCGTAGGGACAAGCGGTTTGTTTTATATTAGCAAGGTAGGACAGCTGATCAATAAGGCCAAAACAAAATATATGTGTGGTTACCGTTACATGCTAAAAAAAATAGGGTAGGTAGGTAGGGAAAACATTTTATTTTCTTGAAATATTTTATTTACGAACCATGTCCGAAGGATGTGCCTTTTGAAGCAGAAACTGTCCAATTCATATTATTATTTTTATTTTTTTATTTTAAAGAAAATTGACAATTAAATGTTTAGGGTAGCTGGGAATAAATAGGGTCAGTCGGGAAATCGTAACCACGCCTATATTTTGTTTTGGCCTAATACCACAAAGAATCGTCAAAATAAAACGGGAAAAGTTTATTAATTCGACTAATACTGCAGCATGGTTTCAGCATTTTACCGTTGTACGCTCTCCTTCTTAATACGCTCTTGACATTACCTATAACAGGAGTAGATAATAGGGAAGGAGTGTGACTTCAATAAACAAGGGAAATTCGTCATTTACTAGCCTTAATAATACCTACGATTTACTACGCGTAACTCATCCAACTTGAGCTCAAATCGTACACAGTACATTTGCCTAGCATCGTGCGAAATCGTTTCCTCGTATACACCAGCAATCCGGAGATACAGACTAAAACGTACGACACGATTATCCATTCTTTGGCCATCAATCCGAACGTATTCCCCGCCGAACTAGCAAACAAAAGGCAGCTACTAACGCACTGTGGCTCACTCGGCAAGGCGGTGTGGCTTGCTGGGAGATTGGACATCGATGCAACACTCGGCGAGATAACCTTTGACCCGGCATACAGCTAAATACCGACATACCGGTTAGAACGGTTTCCTACGATAGAGTTTGGCACAAAAACGAAAATAGCACGCCGTTTAGCGCACTGCGCTACGTCCTTCTGTTGCATTTTGGCATCTCCGTAATCATAATAAGCCCCGCCTTCTTTGTTGATGGGCATGAATGGGGCGTCAACGACGTGACCCGTTACTGCGTGTAGCTGTTTGGCGAGACTGTTTGCTTTTCGTAAATAATGAAAGGCCCGGCCGATGCATTTCGCACCGAAGTGGAAAAATTCGGCATTTTTACCCGCTTTCGGAAGTGAATGAGTGCGTCATTCATTGAACATTGAAGTTTTTCTTAAAATTAAATAATTTCGAAAATCCCTAACTGCGCTACTCGATTGTTTTAACCAAAGAACGTAGCTGTGTTTGTGACGTCATGCCCGCGCGCTTTATGCTTGGCTTAGCGGGCCTCGAAATGGATATCGGAGGCAGGCACCTCACAACCCGCGTGTTTGTTTACATATATTATAGCTTTGTGACGTACGGTGTTCGGGAGTTTTGCGATGATAACCTCGTAATTTCTCACATTTCTTAAGGTGCATGGAACATTTTACCAATTTAGTGGTGTCAGTTAGTCACGGATATGTCACAGTAAGTACTAACCGTATACGTTTCACATACGTTCACCTATTTTGCACACAGGCGGTCGATCATTGTGAAAAATTGTGTGAAGATTTATTTTTATTGAGACGTTCCAAGCCGCCTGTGGTACAAGGATAGAGAGCATGGCGAGATTGACAACTATGTAACGTAACACATCGGCTTTGCTCTCACGACCATGCTCTCTATCCTTGAGCCCTTTCATCAGTCTTGTACGTCAATGCACATGCGCCAAAGGCCATAAACTCAACACAATTTCATCTCTGTTATTGTTTACGCCTGAATGCGTGATTGATCAGGGAGGGGGTGCATGTAAGAGAGAGACATTTTCTTTGGGGTTTCTTGGTGGACATTTTCAATTCCACTTGACAATTTCATGGGCCATTTCAATTGGAAGCTCTGCATAATGGACCCCCAACAAGCCCTTTGACTGACTAGTTAAGAAATTCAAAGGTCTGTATATTGCTCTTATTTAGCCGCCGATAGTTCTTATTTAGAACAAAGTCTTCATTGTTATCTTCTAAAACTACAGACAATCCGCTGACCGCTGTGGAGACGTGCGCCGGGCCTCGAATTTTGCGCACGTCTCAAGTCTCCACTGCGGACAGCGCTTCATACTTGAAAATTCCCGCTGTCGCGTGCGCATATCCGCGTCTCATCCGCGCGCAGCGCTCGGGATCAACAGCAAAGCTGTGCCACGCAATCTTGTATCATGTCTCTCTGGATGCATACCTACTGTGTGCTTGCCTATGTTGTAAAAATTCACTACAACTTATTTGTATTGCTACTTTCACAACATTTCTTCATACAATCTAAACTAAAGTTACGAAAGTAGCACGTACCACAGGATGTTTACAGTGTTTACACATCCGGTACACAGCGGAGCGAACGTTGTGCTGCATTAACAGTTCTTTTCTGTGATAACACATGTTATACTTTATTGTTCGATGTTTACTCAGTACGAAATTGTGAAATTTGTTTAAATCACATGTAATCTACATTACAGATGCAATCAGGAAACAAATATGTTTTCGTCCCAGGAACTATTTGCGCTAGTGTAGGTCTACTATTTAGCATCCTCTGACACTTCGCTCAACATAATTTATAAATTTGTATTTTTGCCAAAAACGCGTCTGACGGGGTAATTCAAAATAGTCATCTTCAGAGCACATTTCTGGCTCAATGAGAACATTTCGTGTTTGCATACTGCAAGTATGCTCACAGTAGGTGTATAATATATAGTAGGCTTTTTGTTGCGAGGTTTATCTACTTTAAATAGTAGTAACGTGTGTATTTGTCCACTGGTATAAGCGCATTATAGATCTACTTAAATGATATACAGTAAACACCCGCATAAAAGAACCCGTGATTTTCTGTTTCAGGCTGAAGTGGTTCTTATATATGTATGATACATAGTGAGAAATCAGCCTGAAGATGTTCTTAAAGAGGTTCTTAATTTTGGGGAGGATATTGTGTACATTATCTAGGTAAAATTGGCTTTAATTAGTGAATAATTGACACTAATTAATTAACCAACTGCATAATATTAGAAATTATGTCCGTTTAAATTCATTTGAGTTAATTTATTTATCACCTTTAATTTACTTATCATATTTTAAAACACAATGAAAGGTCAAATGCTGTGAAAATTGATTTGACTAATAGTAGACAGTACAGACAATAATTAATTGTCAGCATAACTGCATTACAGTAACATAACACAGCTTAATTTAAACTAGTAGTAAATGCAAGCAAATATTCTGATAATTAAATTAAATTACCAAATTTAAACGAGCTTGCTCTAAACCAAATGTAATGCACATTGCCTAGATCTCATAATTTCATAGTCCTTGAGGGCTGATTTTGTTGTCATCTGATCCATCTGCTGTTATCAAGCAGCCAGTTTTCTCAAATAATCTGTTCAGAAATTCTCTATTGTTCTTCAGCTTCCTCCAAGTCTCTCCAGTCCATTGAGTCATTAAAATCCTGCTGTTCTTAGCTGAAACTTTATCATGCCACTTGTCAAGGTTGTTTTCCTCCTCTAACCACCTTTCCATTGCTGCAGCTACATTCACTTTCATCATCCTTCCACATCCGGCATCAATGGGCTGGATTTTGTCAGTATGATTTTCAGGCAGTATGTAAACTGTTGCCTTCATTTCATTTCTACATGCTTCATGAAATGACTTGCTTTGTTGGAAACCCACATTGTCTGCAAAGATAACCTTTTCCTCTTTGTCTTTTCCAATCCCAGGAATAAGTGTACCCTTAACCCATTGCATGTTCACCTCTTTGCTGGAAATATACATCAACCTCTTTATCATACTGTTCATTCTCCTGAGCAGCCACACGTCCCTTTCCTCTAAACACAAGAGCTGGCTTGATGTTTTGTTCCCTGTCAGCCTGTATACACAGTTGAAGAGTAGCCTGTCTCTTGTCCAAACCAGAGGATGGTTGCGAAACCCACACTTGCTTGCTTCTCAATGTCTCGTAAGTTTGATCTTGGTCAACAACAAATGGGAGGGGGACCTGATCTATGTTGTACCTATTTTGGGGAACCCATCTTCCATACTTCGGGTCAACAGAAGATTTGTTTCTTCTCCTTTGTGTATTCAAAGCTTTTCTCAGTTCTCTGTGAAACCTTTGAATTTTTTCCTTGCCGTGATCCGCACAATCTTTCTTTTTGTTCGTTCTTCTTCTAAGCACAACGTTATGTCTTTTTTTAAATCTCTGAAACCAGTTACTACTTCCTTTAAATTTCTCCGCTTCTGCTTTGCCATAACACGTTTCTATTTTCGACTTCATCATTTTTCTGAACCACAGCTTGGAAACTTTGCTGCCTGCTGCTCTCCTTAGTTTGAACTCGGCAAGCAGAAAATGTGAGGCTAGAGGATATTTTTTAATGCGTTTCGATCTCTCCCCAGCAATTCTCCTCCTTTGCCTGGTAGACCTCGTACCACCTGTATTCTTTCCCCTCTTATTCATGTCCACTTCTGCTCTAATTCGGCCTCTGTCTTTGTTCCACTTTACCACCAGGGATTTGTCAACTCCTTTTGCCTTTGCAACTGCTGTAAACTTGTTTGTCGACGTTTTGAGAGAATACAAAAGATCTGTTTGCTTTTTGAATTTTACACTGTACGACTTCCGCTTGTCATTTCCCTTTCGTTTTTCACTTGGCCTTGTTTCCTCGAGTGGTACGTTGGCTTTCATAGATTCTCTGAACATGTTTTTCACCTGCTGAATGGTTGTCGGTGGTATGACATATAGTCATAGATTTCCTTGAGATGAGCCTATTTCCACACAACTTTTGCTTGAACAAGGATTATCACTCTCCTCAGTGGTAAACTGGGTGCTGTGTTTGAAACGCACATGCGTGTCAAGATATTGCTTTCCTTCATGGCAAAAGTTGCATTTAACAGAGTTATATATATACTGCTCAGTTAGACAGTCTTTTGCAACGTCGATGTAATGTCATACGGCCTCCCATCCTTCAATTCCACTGATTTGCTTGAGCCACAGTCGAATAAAGTACGATTCATCTTTGATCCAAAACACAAGAGGTTCACAAATCCCAAAGAGGAATTTTCCCATGACACCTTGCACCTCTTGTTCGTGCTACCGCAGACCTTTCCGCGGACAGCACAGGACAGCGGTTTCTCCCGTGTCATTGAAAGCACGCCATCTTGGATTTGAGTTGCTTGGACTTCTTTCTTGAATCCCTTTCCAAGAAAGTAATGGCAAATGAACACGAACTCTATATAGAGGCAAGCGTACGTGGTTATCATGCTTATTTTCAGGATGCGAATGTATAAATTGGAGAGATACTGAACTGCGAAATCGAACCGGACAATTACTATGACAGATATATGCAGTTGCAGTTAAGAATAACGAGGTGAAGATTGTGGGGCATTCACGCCCACACATTGCTCCCATTGAGCTTTCAAAAATATTTCACAAGTTTTTATCAGAGTATGGAGAACTTGAGGAGTAGATGCATTGGCAGTAGATACAACGCAGGCAAAGGCACAGGGCTTGAACTTCCAGTGGATTATAGGCTTGTTGGAAATGCTCGTTCCCTGAGAAAACTGCTAATAAAGTTACAGAAGAAAGTCAAAGAAGAAGAAAATAACTGAAAACTTAGCAATGTAAGAAAATGCCAAGAATAATTTCTCCATGTCTGGACGGTATGTTTGATACAAAGTAAATGTTTAAATGATGTGTCATCAGAGCAAGATAGAAATGTATCAATCATGCTGTTTTTATGGTTTGTTTACACATATTTTCCAATTGAAGTGAACTGATTACTGAATAGCAACTCTTGACAATAGAAAAAAATATTGTATAGTTTCAGATAATATTCACACCATCGGATTCTCCCCCTCAATCCTCTGTATCGTCAAAATCAAGCCCCAACATTTACTGGAAAATGAGGCAAAATACCCACTGGAAAATCCAATCCTCCTGTGAGGAGGTATTTATATTATCTGGAATGTTATTGGTTTCCAATGGTGTAGCACACATACTTGGATTGCCCCAGTTTGCTCTAATTTTCGGTATTTTTTTCCATATAAGAACCTGCTTAATTTATCAGACTGAAGTGGTTCTTATATACTAGGTGCTTTATTGGTCAAATTTCAGCCTGGAGGTTCTTAATCCGCAGTTTTTTTTATGCGGGTGCTTACTGTACTGTCACAGTGTATTTTACTGTTATACTAGCTGGCAGCTGCTACCATTTTCAGATTTTTTAAGGTAATAAGTTGGCACTAGTAGGTAGTTTTTGGACTGGCGCATATGCATGTGTATGCCCCTAGGTAATGGTCACCAAGCCAAATGCTTGCATTCTCAACCTGTAGATAAACACAACAATAGTATTTACTAGCATGATTCCTTCCTATTCAGCAGAACGTAACTGTCAGTGTCACTTCCAAAATAGAGCGCACATCCACTAATCTGCTGCAGTGTGTATCATCATGAGCCATGTCCTCGGAATCTAGTAGATAGTTCACCCCTATCAGTCCCAGTTATGTTAAAAGTATCACCTCTCCTGCCTATCACACCTATCCCACCGATGCGATTAGAGAGTTGGCTATCACGAAGTCTGTTGGCATAGATATATCAGGAGTTAATGAAGACAAACCTTGACCGATATATCACCTATCGTCCTATGACAGGAGTAAATAACCTCACATTTTGAGATTATTTACTCCTGCTGATAATCATGATTCAAAAGTGCAGATGCCACTATCGTGCAACACTGCACGTGAGACAAAGGTAGTGCATTCTATCAAGAATAAATAACAAAAACGTGTTTATCATGTATTCTTGATTCCGTCTCTGTGTGTGTGTGTGTGTGTGTGTGTGTGTGTGTGTGTGTGTGTGTGTGTGTACATGCGTGAGTGTGTGTGTTTGTGCCATCGTGCCTGCGTGTGCGCGCGCATGTGTTTCCCCGCGTGCTTGTGCCTGTGTGTGCATGCGTTCGTGACTGTGCGTGTGTGTGTGTGTGTGTGTGTGCGTGGGTGCGTG